>NC_140166.1:219151239-219208739 GCF_963971535.1 Notolepis coatsorum
ACATGTTAGTTTAGGAATAAGGGGCAGGTAACTATATAACTATAAGATGTATTCTTCTTCCTGCTCCTTTTGTCCATGGAATGACTATTTATGATTTTTTAATGAAGAAACTATGATTGTATTATTCCATGTGGCAAATAAAAACTCTGAACTGAACTGAACTCTCTCTCTCTTCCCCCCCCCTCCCTCCCTCCCTCTACCAGTGCAGACTGTGGTCTGACTGTCACTCAAAGTGCTTATGGGCGGAGCCAGGCCATAACAGCCTGATTTCTTGAGGCTGAAAAATGATGGTTTCGAGTACTTGATTAGAAATATAAAACAATGAATTTTTTTGAAAAAAAAACTTACAAATGTCTTCAATAGACTAACAGGAATTGTGTAAAGTTGCCCAAATAGTGCTAGGAATAGCAGTGCATAGCCCCTTTAAAGGGGAACTATTTTACTATTTCTTTCACTATTTGGGCACTTTTACACAATTCCTGTGAATCTATGGAACACCTCTGTAATTTTATTTTATTTTTTATTCATTGTTTTGTATTTCTAATCAAGTCCTCAAAAACATAATTTTTCTACCTCAAGATCTTAAGCCGTTTTGAGCCTGGGCTCCAACCACTGTGTGCAGCTCATCATGTACCTGATGCCACACAGCCACATTATCATGCAGCTGTGTCTCTCTGACATCACAAATCAGCACATTTTCAGATGACTCAGTTCAGTGAGGGTGAATATTGTGAGAGGAGAATTGGAAGAATGCGCCAATATGAGAATTAGAGACATAGATCATATTAATATAAGTTCACATAGCTAGGAAACAATGCTAAACACTCAAAAAGGCCATTTATAAGATAGTTCCCCTTTAAGTAAAAGTTAAAAAAAGAAATAAAATAAAAAAAAGAAAACTCATCATTTAGAAATGAGATTGCATAGGTCTGTGAATCGAGATCGCGATATTTTTTTCGATTAATCGTGCAGCCCTGGACAGAATGGTTAAGACACATGCACCATACAGTAAGCAATGTTTCTACGTTGACAAACTGCACGGAGGAGTCCGGTGGGATTTGCACCCACAGCCCACATGACATTTCAGACGGTCAAATCCACAACATGTCCCCTTTAAATATCTACAAAGTAAAGTAAGCTATGGTCAGGAAGGAAGGTCGGGGGTCATGTGATTAGTAAACTCATTAGTCATATTTAGACCAGCAGGGTACTGGCCTTGGTGTCGTGTTTAGCTGTAGACGAGCTGCTGTTACCACCCTGCAGGGCCTCACGGGGTTAACCTGCTTACTGTGTGTGTCTGTGTGTGTGTCTGTGTGTGTGTCTGTGTGTGTGTGTGTGTGTGTGTGTGTGTGTGTGTGTGTGTGTGTGTGTGTGTGTGTGTGTCTGTGTGTGTGTGTGTCTGTGTGTGTGTGTGTGTGTGTCTGTGTGTGTGTGTGTCTGTGTGTCTCTGTGTGTGTGTGTCTGTGTGTCTGTGTGTCTGTGTGTGTGTGTGTGTGTGTGTGTGTGTGTGTGTCTGTGTGTGTGTGTGTGTGTGTGTGTCTGTGTGTCTGTGTGTGTGTGTGTGTGTGTGTGTGTGTGTGTGTGTGTGTGTGTGTGTCTGTTCTCAGTGTCTCATAATGTTCCCAACATATTTTAATTAAGAGACTCTCCTCCCTTCTCTCTCTCTCTCTCTCCCTCTCTCTCTGGTTAAATCTCTCCTCACATTCCTTCTGTCCTCTCTCCTCCTGTTCTCTCCTCTTATCTCCTCTCCTCTCTCTCTAAACATCCTTCCCTCCCTCCACTCATCCCCCTGTTCTCTCCTCTCCTCTCTCTCTAAACATCCTTCCCTCCCTCCACTCATCCCCCTGTTCTCTCCTCTCCTCTTCTCTCTAAACATCCTTCCCTCCCTCCACTCATCCCCCTGTTCTCTCCTCTCCTCTTCTCTCTAAACATCCTTCCCTCCCTCCACTCATCCCCCTGTTCTCTCCTCTCCTCTCTCTCTAAACATCCTTCCCTCCCTCCACTCATCCCCCTGTTCTCTCCTCTCCTCTTCTCTCTAAACATCCTTCCCTCCCTCCACTCATCCCCCTGTTCTCTCCTCCACTTCATCCCTCAGAGAGCTTTCATTAGGAATGACTTTAGTGTGTGTGTGTTTGTGTGTGTGTCACTGTGTCTGTGTGTGTGTCTGTCTGTGTGTGTCTGTGTGTGTTAAGGCTGTCCCCAAACCCTGTTTTTAGGGTTCGAACGTTCGCCAGGGTTTTTCGAGCGGACGTTCGAACGTTCGTTTTTTTTATTAATTAATTGTATTATTATAGATTCTACGGGGTGCGGCATTGCATAGTCTATCAGTGCATTTTTTTTGTTTACAGTGGTGGCTGTTCATGTAAACATGTAAACAAAGCACTCAGAAGAAAATAAAGGAAAAAGACAGCAGTCAAACATACCGGTAATCAATGTTCCCTCTAATTTTTTTTCGGTCTGAGCAAACAGAATACCAGTATGTTTTAAAGGTATAATCTTTAATATCGTCAAACAGTGCACTCTAGGCAAAAGCGTGCCCGATGTTTGGGTTAGAGTTTAGTGGGGATGGTGGAGCGGTTGCCATTGCTGGCCACACCCCAGGTTCTCCAGAAGAGGTCCGACTAAATGTATAGTAGGTTAAACTCCAACCTACATATCACACCAAAACAAAGAATGTAAACAAAGTGCAGTACCAAGTGGGGAGCGCTTGTCTAGAGGGTACCATTTGACAACATTACAGATTCTACCTTTAATGTGACTGGTTCTCAGGGTGACTAATTTAGTCCAGTCATGAAAATTATTTAAATGTTTATTTGACCATTGATTGACGATACATAGCAAAGTCCTTACTTTGGCGGCAGCGGTGTGAGTCGCGTCACTAACTTTTGTCTTTTTAGGAGGCTGACTCGTCATTATTTTATTAAGTGAATTATAATGCGACTTCAAGGGTGACCATATTGTGATTTTTTTTAAAGAGGACACTGCCTTCAGCCTCAAGATACTTAATGATACTCAAAGTTTACTCAAAGATGCCTTATCATTATAATATATTTAAAGTATACCTCCTCTGTATGGATATAAAATTATTGTTTATATTATTTTATATAACAAAATAATATCTCTCTATAACCAAAGTTACTCAACATGCTGTATTATGCCTAAAGTAATCTATCTGACAAATCTCAAGAAAATAACTAAATCAACATATGACAAAATAATATATATTTTTCAAGTCTTACTGGACAAAATAAACAACAAGAAAAATATGAAGTAATGTTCTAAATAATACCTCTTCTGTATTAGAAAATCCATCTTAAAAAATATATCTTTGTATCTTTTCAATGTAATGTAAATTATAAAACAGTAACCTCACAAAGATACTAATTTAAAAGTGCACTATATGCAGTTTCAGATTTGTTGCAATTAGTGTACTAAACTAATTTATTACACACATAATCCTTAGAATGATTGTATCATAACAAGCATCTTATCAAACCAAAACATCATTTTGAGGCATCAAAATAGTTTTCAATTATTGTCTTTCTCTCTCTGTATAGCTGCATGCTTCAATCAATTCGGTCAACTTTGCCATCAAACTCTCGCCTCGCACTGCTCTGTTTGTAATGTTTTGCTGTGTCCATGTGAGCTTTGAGATCGCCGCCCACCACTTTTATTAGACACCGAAACATATGGTCAAGCTTTGCACACGTTGCACTCCGCTTCCAATTAGTCTCGACCGGGATGATAAATTGGGAATTTTCTCTGCAGTTCATCTGTAATGTACATTTTCGCGTTTCCATTGTGAGGAGTCAGCGATGCTGGTCAGATCTGTCCACTTCCTCATCTGTTCTGCGTGTCTGTGTGAGAGCGCAGTAGCAGCGACGCCCACAAGGCACTGAAAGCGAGGCTTCTCTTGGTAACGTCACACGCAACAGGTTACCGTAGTATTCAGTGCAACGCGCCAGTCAATTTAATTACATGCATATTTTACACAAACGCTTCTGTGCGCGACAGATTTCAGATGTGCGCGGGAGCGTTTTGCCATGTGCGCGCGCACGGGCGCAGCTTAGGGGGAACATTGCCGGTAATATCATATAACGCACTCACTTTTAGTTGGGTATGCCATACACTGCGGTCAAGTGAGCCGGCTTTCACTTTTGCGCGGTCAGACCAGCCGCTCCAGCCACTTCACCCAGGCGTTGGTCAGACCAGCCGCTCCAGCCACTTCACCCAGGCGTTGGTCAGACCAGCCGCTCCAGCCACTTCACCCAGGCGTTGGTCAGACCAGCCGCTCCAGCCACTTCACCCAGGCGTTGGTCAAACCAGCCGCTCCAGCCACTTCACCCAGGCGTTGGTCAGACCAGCCGCTCCGGCCACTTCACCCAGGCGTTGGTCAGACCAGCCGCTCCGGCCACTTCACCCAGGCGTTGGTCAGACCAGCCGCTCCGGCCACTTCACCCAGGCGTTGGTCAGACCAGCCGCTCCGGCCACTTCACCCAGGCGTTGGTCAGACCAGCCGCTCCAGCCACTTCACCCAGGCGTTGGTCAAACCAGCCGCTCCAGCCACTTCACCCAGGCGTTGGTCAGACCAGCCGCTCCAGCCACTTCACCCAGGCGTTGGTCAGACCAGCCGCTCCAGCCACTTCACCCAGGCGTTGGTCAGACCAGCCGCTCCGGCCACTTCACCCAGGCGTTGGTCAGACCAGCCGCTCCGGCCACTTCACCCAGGCGTTGGTCAGACCAGCCGCTCCGGCCACTTCACCCAGGCGTTGGTCAGACCAGCCGCTCCAGCCACTTCACCCAGGCGTTGGTCAGACCAGCCGCTCCAGCCACTTCACCCAGGCGTTGGTCAGACCAGCCGCTCCGGCCACTTCACCCAGGCGTTGGTCAGACCAGCCGCTCCAGCCACTTCACCCAGGCGTTGGTCAGACCAGCCGCTCCAGCCACTTCACCCAGGCGTTGGTCAGACCAGCCGCTCCAGCCACTTCACCCAGGCGTTGGTCAGACCAGCCGCTCCAGCCACTTCACCCAGGCGTTGGTCAGACCAGCCGCTCCAGCCACTTCACCCAGGCGTTGGTCAGACCAGCCGCTCCAGCCACTTCACCCAGGCGTTGCGCGATGTTTACTCCACAATGTTTTATCTCCAGTTCTTTTGTTTCCAAGACATATCCCAGTAGTTCCCACTCGTTTGAAATCGTACTTCAGAGTTAGGTTGTTGCAAACGGTGGATATCTTGGGCATGGTGCTTGAGCCGCCACGGCTCTGAGGCAGCACTGCTGTGTTGTGTGTAACCCGCTCTACCGTCCGGGTCGTGTCGCGTGTGCACCAAACGTTCCACCCAAACAAAGACTGCCTGAGCCTGACGAACCACACTATACACACAGCTGAGTAGATCCTTATTAACCTGAGAGATCACCTACACACAGCTGAGTAGATCCTTATTCACCTGAGAGATCACCTACAGACAGCCGAGTAGATCCTTATTAACCTGAGAGATCACCTACACACAGCTGAGTAGATCCTTATTCACCTGAGAGATCACCTACAGACAGCCGAGTAGATCCTTATTCACCTGAGAGATCACCTACAGACAGCCGAGTAGATCCTTATTAACCTGAGAGATCACCTACACACAGCTGAGTAGATCCTTATTCACCTGAGAGATCACCTACAGACAGCCGAGTAGATCCTTATTAACCTGAGAGATCACCTACACACAGCTGAGTAGATCCTTATTCACCTGAGAGATCACCTACAGACAGCCGAGTAGATCCTTATTCACCTGAGAGATCACCTACAGACAGCCGAGTAGATCCTTATTAACCTGAGAGATCACCTACAGACAGCCGAGTAGATCCTTATTACCCTGAGAGATCACCTACAGACAGCCGAGTAGATCCTTATTACCCTGAGAGATCACCTACAGACAGCCGAGTAGATCCTTATTAACCTGAGAGATCACCTACACACAGCTGAGTAGATCCTTATTACCCTGATTTAACCTACTTTAATAATTAACCAGAGAGAGTAGATCCTAAGTAGTGTGTGTGTGTCTGACCCAGCAGTGTGTGTGTGTGTGTGTGTGTGTGTGTCTCACCCAGCAGTGTGTGTGTGTGTGTGTGTGTGTGTGTGTGTGTGTGTGTGTGTGTGTGTGTCTCACCCAGCAGTGTGTGTGTGTGCTGGCTGCCCAGTGGGGGGGGTGCCGGGGTGTGCGAGTCGAGCAGGAAGGTTGGGTTGTCGATTCCGACCCGAGGATTCTGGGAGAGCTTCCTGAGTCTCAGCGACGTGTTCAGGTCCAGCTGTCGACCCTCCTCCTCTCTACGCCGACGGAGGTCCTCCTGCACGCACGCACACACACACACACACACACACACACACACACACACACACACACACACACACACACACACACACACACACACACACACACACACACACACACACACACACACACACACACACACACACACACACACACACACACACACACACACACACACACACACACACACACACACACACACACACACACACACACAGATTTACTAACTGTTTTATTGACAGCGATATATACGTTTTTGGATTGTTTTTGCTTTTTTCTGTCTTATTATTCTATTCAGTGTCACGGACCCGTATGTTGCCGTCAAAAGGCATACTGGGACGCGTGTAGCTTAATCCCAGCGGAAGAGTGCAAGAGCGCTTCCGCATTCTTCGCCATACGCCAGTACGGTAATGCGCATTTCCTTTTCCTTCGCCCAGGTGCTCGCGCGCGCGCATGCGCATGAGATCCCGCTTGGTTCGACGCTTTGGTTCATATTAATCACATATTAACACGCTTTGGTTCATATTAATCACATATTAACGCTAACGCGCCATATTAGCACACATATATACACGCAATGGACGCAGCAGGCGATCATATTAATCACATATTAACACGCTTTGGTTCATATTAATCACATATTAACGCTAACGCGCCATATTAGCACACATATATACACGCGATGGACGCAGCAGGCGATCATATTAATCACATATTAACACGCTTTGGTTCATATTAATCACATATTAACGCTAACGCGCCATATTAGCACACATCATTAATAATTAACATATACACGCGATGGACGCAGCAGAGCTTGCGGCATTATGTAGCCGTAATCCCCGATGTTTTTCATTCGATGCTTAGCTCAACTGGTATGCCACCGTGCTGTTGGTGACAAGTTCGATTCCCTTCAATTTTTATTTTTAAATTTTTTAACGTGCATTCTTTCGCCGGTTAAGTTTAGGCATGTTAACTTTAAGCATTGTTTCGGAGTTGGTTATGGTTAAGGTTAGGCATTGTTTCGGAGTTGGTTAAGGTTAGAAGGGTTAAGTTTAGGCGCTGTTAAGGAGCTGGTTAAGGTTAGAGTTTGTCTTAGAGAATGGCAATAGACAGCCTATTTCTGCACTGTCGTCGCGTCGCGATAATATACATGTATTCCATAATATGTAAAGTACAGTTGACAGCTGCGTTGTGTTACGTTGCAATGTACTACATGCATTCCATTTCGGCGTCTGAGCGGGGGGAAAGAAAATGCGCATTTGGAGGGCGTTACCGTGGCCAATAAGGGCAAAATGCGGAAGCACTCTTGCACTCTTCCGCTGGGATTAAGCTACACGCTACTGGGACACCGAGGGTGCAGTACCGGCCAGATCCTGCTAGTAGGCAGTATCGAGAGTGCAGTAAACCCTGTTCCAGACCGGGTGTTACGTTTAAACCGCTCCGGGTGCAGTTTTCTAGTACAGGGAAGCCTGGGGCTTCACTCGATCGCATTGAATAGTTTTCGGGAGAATCGATGGATGTGTTGTGCTGGATTATGTCGCGGACCAGATGGCGATCAAACAATTGGAATATTCTTTTTGGAATACCACCGACCACAGGTTAAGGACAATCTGACGTCAATTTCAGCTTGATCGTGCAAGGTTATCATACCCATCCCCCTGATCGGCGTGTGTTGTGGTAATAACGAATGACGTTACTGGCAATCAAATAATCAGAAACGACCCCCCCCCCCCCCCCCCCTTTCATGCATTCATGATGAAACATAATACCTATGATATAGATTTGATTTGGAAATAGTAGCGTGTCCAGGGACGAAACGCCAATGGTTTTAGTAGAATTCACGTTGCGCAATGTAGCCGGCCTCCCAGGAATTAGCCCGGATCATTCCGAAATTATATTCACCACGGGATAACGCGTGAACGTATTCATGAAAAAATTTATTCTTTTTTGCATCTTGGACAGAAGATAGTTACTGTCAAATGACCATGGTATTGTATCCATAGCTATAATATAGAATATAGATATAGCTCTACAAACAAGGTGACGCACAGTGAAAACATGTAATGGAAAGCTGGCCCGGCTAGGGCCTAACAAAAATAATAGTTGGTTTCAGGTTGGTTGTCAGTTTGGCCATGGGTAGGTAGGGAATTTATTTTTATTTTTATTTATTTTTATTCTTTCCCACGGCGACTATGGATAGGGAATTTCTTTATTTAATTAACCCTTTCACTGCCACACGACAGAAGGTTAGCCCTTTACTATCACACAACCGACGGCGATGCTCCATCATTAGCATCATTAGCTCCGCGGATGCGGAGCTAATGATGCTAATGATGGAGCATCGCCGTCGGTTGTGTGATAGTAAAGGGCTAACCTTCTGTATTGTCACAGTGAAAGGGTTAACCGGCTGTCGTGTGGCAGTGAAAGGGTTAAAATGTTCACAACAACATGGATGCATGTACTCTGCCAGCATGTTTAATATCCATAATACTAAATGTTTGACTAAGATTTCTATGAAACTTTATTCTAAAAAAAAAAAAAAAAAAAAAAAAAAAAATTATTATTTTTTTTTTTAATATATAATTTTTTTTTTAAACTCATAAAATATATTGGGTCGCACCTAAATCGGCAGGGTCGGTCGGCAACCTGAAACCAACCATTATTTTTGTTAGGCCTAGAACAGGATGAGGAAAGGCCTCGGCCCCTGAATGAGTTAATACCTGGTGCTGTCGTATTCTCTCTAGCTGGGCAGAGCGACGGGCCGGGAGGGTTCTGCTGCCCAGGTCTCCTGGACAGTCGACAGCCATCTCCCTGTGGTGCTGAACCCCTCTCAACTCCTCCTCCTCTCCTCCTCCTCCTCCTCCTCCTTCATCCTCTCCTCCAATATGGCCATTCAGGTGGGACGTCGTCATCTCAAACACACCCTGGACCAGGAGGGTGTGTGTGTGTGTGTGTGTGTGTGTGTGTGTGTGTGTGTGTGTGTGTGTGTGTGTGTGTGTGTGTGTGTGTGTGTATGTGTGTGTGTGTGTTTAAGAGGGCAGTTCAGTAAACAGGTTGGCCATGATGACACCTCCTGTTGGAGACCCCTGGGGACAGAAAACAAACATCATCAAATAGAGAAAGAGGGGGGGGGGGGCAGGTGGCGCACAGAGATTACGTTCGTCACCAACACCGGGAGACACTAGGATTCGCCTGTTCGAATCCAGCTCCCGGCGTTGCTATCAGCTTGGCTGGCCTCTCACACTGATACAATTGGCTGTATCAGGGGGTGGGAAAGCTGAAGGGTGGGTCCTGGGCGTTGTGGACAGCGACCCCTACAGTTTGGTCGGGGCGCCTGCTCAGCAAGGGTTGGAACTAAGGAGAGATAGTGTGGCCTCCCACACGCTACACTCTCCCCGGTGAGAACCTGCGCGGCCAGGTTGGCCTGCCCCAGGCTGCACATGCGTCGGAGGAAAGCATGTGACAGTCTCCGGTCTCCCGGACCAACAGTAGGGGAAAGTACGCAACAACCAGGAAGGGTGGGATGGGAGAAAAATCGGGAAAAAGGAGGGGAAGAAAGATAATAAAAAAAAAAGAGAAAGAGGATAAATACTGTACCCAACTTCCGGTTACATCCTGTAGGGCTGGACGGTAAAATATATATCACGGTATAATTTGAAGTAGGGCTGTCTTAAATACTTCGAAGCTTCGTTCGACGGGCATGGGATTCGAATATGAAAATAAAATTTGAAGAAAAAAAAAATGTGTTGTGCAAAATCAACTCTGCCTCTCTTTGTTAACTACAAGAAGCAATGCTGTTTGTTATTTAAGATGAGGTCGGACTCGGCACTGACAGATTTGTGTTCATTGTGCTGCTTTTATAAAGCCTCAAATGACGGCTTATAATATTTCATGAAAGCAAAGTGTTTCGTTTGTCTAAGATTTAAAAAGGTTTAAACTTTACAGCACTGACAAAGTTGAACAAAGTGCTGTACAAGTCCCACAACATAAAAAAAAGAATAAAAAAAAATTAAAAATTAAAATTATTATAATATATATTTTTTAACACATCCTGTGCCAAGAACGGCGAAAGTCGTTATTGCCCGCCATGCGTTGAACGCCAGGAACGGCGTAAGCCGTTTTTGAGATCAATATAAAAAAAATTCGCCATGGCATTCATAATTCATCCAGCCTCCCTCCGGGATCCAGCTGGACCCTGTTCTGGTATTGCAACACCTCAATACCGCCGCCTGGTGGATGGTCGGGCGAGTTACATTCACGTAAAAACCGGAAGTGGCGGTCGGTGCGTCGAGGAAATCCCTCCGGCAGTCACATCTTGTTACGTGGGTCCAGACAAACACTGGAGTGCATTTGGATCGTTTCCATAACGCAATAATCGATATGATTTCGGCGTTTATTGCGCCATACAAACCGGAAATGGATCTAGGAGATCGGCGTCAAATAATTGGGATATTTTTCCTCCAGTATCATCGGTGAACGGTAAGAGGACACTAACGTTATTTTCAGCCCGATTGTGCATTTCTTTGTTTGCAATCAGTCTGATCAATATATCAACCCATACTAAATAAAGCCGTTACTGACGATCAAGGAATTATAAACGACCCCCCCCCCCTTTCCTTCACGCATGATGAAGCATAATGTATACCGATCATATACATTTGATTTTTTTAATATAGCGTGTAGAGGAAAGAAACGGAAATCGATTATCTATCATTATGCGTCAGGGCCTATAACTCGCGTTTTAGGAATTACTGCAGAAAAGCTTAAAATATTCTAGACGCTATTAACACAACAATGTATGAATGAAATAATATAACGTTCCCACATCCTGAACGATAGATAATCGATGTTGAATGGGCCATAGTAATGTCAATATACCTATATGAAGAATATGAAGAAGTCCACTATTATCCCTGTACCCAAAAAATCCAAGCCTGCTTGCCTCAACGACTACCGCCCTGTAGCTCTCACCTCCATAGCCATGAAGTGCTTTGAGAAGCTAGTAAAGGGCTACATCTGCTCCTCCCTCCCCATCAACATGGACCCCCTGCAATTTGCATACCGCCCCAACAGGTCCACGGAGGACGCCATATCCCATGTGCTGCACACAGCAGCATCACACCTGGACAAGAGGCAGGGGAACTATGTGAGAATGCTATTCATCGACTACAGCTCGGCATTCAACACCATAGTCCCCTCCATACTCATAGCCAAGCTCAGGGACCTGGGCTTGGGCTATGACCTCTGCCAGTGGGTCTTGGACTTCCTGACTGGCAGACCCCAGGTGGTGAGAGCAGGCAACTGCACCTCCTCATCCATCACCCTCAACATAGGGGCCCCCCAGGGCTGTGTTCTGAGTCCCCTCCTCTACTCCCTGTACACACACGACTGTGTGGCTCAGCGGAGTAGCAATACAATCGTCAAATTTGCTGACGACACAGTGGTGGTGGGCCTGATCTCTGCCAACGACGAGAGGGCCTACCTGGAAGAGGTCAAGGTCCTGGCGGGATGGTGCCAGGAAAACAGCCTCTCCCTGAACGTCAGCAAAACAAAGGAGATGATTGTGGACTTCAGGAGGTCGGGGGTCAAGGACTACAGCCCCCTCAGCATCGACGGGGCACCGGTTGAGAGAGTCAACAGCTTCAAGTACCTCGGAGCCCACATATCCGAGGACTTGACATGGACCATACACATTAACAGTGTGGTGAAGAAGGCACGACAACGCCTCTACTTCCTCAGGCGCCTAAGGAAGTTCCAAGTCAGCCAGAAGATCCTTAAGAACTTCTACTCATGTACAATAGAGAGCATCTTGACCGGCAACATCACCTCCTGGTTTGGGAATAGCACTGCAAAAGACCAAAGCAGACTACAAAGAGTGACACGTTCAGCCGAACGCACAATTGGAGGGGGGCTCCCCACCCTCCAGAACATTTACTACAAGCGTTGCAAGGGGAAGGCTAAGAGAATTATTAAGGACTCGAGCCACCCGAACAACTGCCTCTTTGAACTGCTGCCGTCAGGCAAGCGATACAGGAGTCTCAAGGCGAGCACAGAAAGACTCAGAAGTAGCTTCTATCCCCAGGCCATCAGGCTGCTAAACGAACAATGAATGAACACTACACAACAACAACCACCAAACACACATAGCACACACATCCACACGCACACACTCACTTTAAACAAACACACTGTAGCACCCACTACACACACTTTATAGCACACACCCACTTTAAACAAACACACTGTAGCACCCACTCCCCACACTTTATATTTATGGATGAAGGATTGCACTACAACTCGTACACCTTACTGTAAATTGTACCTAAAATTGTACCTCATCCCATTTCTGCTTTGCACTAGATAGTACTGTACATTAGTACACTGCATAGTATTGTGTATTGTATATTATATGGTAACTCAGAACATTGTACATATGTCTATACCGAACAACTGTGACCTCATTTTCTTCTTCTAAATTCATGCTATATTATGTTATTATGTTATTTGATACTATCTTGTCTAGCACAGTCTCTGGAGCGTAACAGTAAGAAGCATTTTGTATGAAAGTATTCTGTACTTCTGTATGACAACTATTAAAGAACTTGAACTTGAACTAATATTTAAAAAGTTATAGCCCTGCAAAGAAGGTAAACATCTCCATAGCAGCGTTTCCGTTAGCCGGTAATTACCGGTATTTGACTGGCAAAATCTGTTGACATATTTAATCTCTCCGGTCATAATGTCCGGTGAAAATAATTCCCTCTAAGCACAATTTGATTATTTGAATTGTATTAAAATAGGCTAAAATTAAATAGCCTATGCGATGAACGAAACAATCATTACATTTGTTTCATCGTTGCTTCTAATAATGACAACGACGTTGTCAGCGAGAGCTTAGTTCTGGGTTTGCGAGTGCATGTGCAGCTGCAGAGCCGGAGCTGCAGCGGCACAGTGCAGTACTCCAATTCAGCCATTGGCAATTCAGCTGTTGGGTGGGGGGCGCTGCTGAGCGGTCCCCAGATAGAGCCAGAAAACAGCTGAATCTGCTGCTCTGCAGCGACATACTCTCGCAAGGTGAGGTGGAGAGAGTCATCACGCAAACCCACGATAATGTTGCCGTCTCTCTCTGCCAAATTTCTCAGTTCTTCGCTTGATATAATTAATACAAATGTCCAATATAACGGAATTCGTTAGCTCATAAAAATGTGATTATAACAGACTGCTGTTTATTAATGTCGGGCGACTGCCCACAGACACCTATTCGATTTAAAGTCGGCAGCAGCACGAGTCTCGGGACTTATTTTATTTGGAATATAATGACTGTATACGCAAAAGTAGCCTAGTTTTAAGTTAAAATATTTAGTGATGCACCGATGTGAAAATTGTGGCCGATACCGATAACCGATATTAATATTGCTGTTCTGGCCGATACCAATATTTACCGATGTCGATATCTCTGGATAGAAAACACTTTTTTATGATAATCAAATAAAGAGCTATTTTCCAAAACGCATAATTTATTTATTTTCAGAAATGACTGATATTTTGAAACTATTTAAGGCCAAAACATGTAAAAACTAATTTTTTTTTTTTTTTTTTTTTTAAATATCGGCCCTATCTTGATATCGGTCCTATACCGATGTGTAAAAAAAACGGCCATATCGGCCGATATTATATCGGCGGCCGATATATCGTGCATCACTAAAAATATTATAAATCTACATGCCTTGATGATGTCATTATTTTGTTTTGTTGTCATTATTTTGCCTATCAATTGTTTTTAAGCTCAATAAACTCTGACCGGAATTTCTCTCATTTGACCGGTAGATTGAAATCTACCGGACACTGAGGCCGGCAACAATTTTTTCTAACGGAAACCCTGCTCCATAGGCTTACAGTGGTGTCAGACTGGGTATATTGATGGGTATAACCCATGGCGGAGAATGTGTTAATCTCGAAGCTTCGAATTAAAATCGAATCTCGGCCCTGAAGCTTCGAATTCCAAAAAGAAATTCGAAGGTCAGCCCTAATTTGAAGCATAGACGGTAACGGTATATATTAGGGCTGGGCAATTAATAAAAGAAAAATCCCGATCTCGATTCATAGACCTATGCAATCTCATTTCTAAATTATGACGATTTTTTTTATTAAAAAAAAATTATAATAAATATTTATTAAATATTTTTTTTGTTTTTTTTACTTTTTACTGTACTTTTTTAAATTATGACGATTCTGACTCGATTTATTTTGTATGTTACAAGATACTTTTAAGTTTTAAGTTATACAGGCGGCTGGGTGGCGCAGCGGAGATTGCGCTCGTCACCAATGCAAGAGACTTCGGTCTCGAATCCGGGTGTCAGCATTGCCTCCGGCTTGGGCCGGCCGTCATACTATCTCAATTGGCAGAGTTAGAGGGTGGAAGTCGATGGGTGGGGATTGGACGTTGTGGACAGCGACTCCTACAGGTCGGTTGGGGGACGCCTGCACAGCAGAGACAGGAAGTAGCGGGGGTAGTGTGAGCCTCCCATGCGTTACTCCTCGCCAATGAGAGTCCGCGCTAGGCTACCAAGTAAACAAATCACTGTGCTACTATCGTTAGCTCTCAGAATGGTAGCCAGTTAGCCTGCAGCACTGTAGTACTAATAACGTTAGTATTGTGTATTAAAAAACGCACCGGACTGCGACGTAACGTTTTACCGTTTATTTGCTTGCTCCACAACAACACACACATCAACTCTCGTTACCACAACGCTTTACGGTATTTTCACAGCACTGTCGCAACATTACCGTAAAACGTGAACACCGTTGTGATCCACTCGCTCCACTAGTGAGGACTGGTCTCGCCCTCTGCTGGCGCGTGTGTGCACTACAACCAATCACTGTCAAAACTCCGTTTCAGTGTAATTATACTGAAACGCATCTGTGATTTCTAAATACCCTGGTATACCGTAATACCGTCATACCGCCCAAGCCTAGTCCGCGCTGTCTGGTGAAAAGATGCGACAGGCTGCCTCCTCGTGTACCGGAGGGGACACGTGATGCAAGGCTTCTATCCTCCCTACAACCGACCAGTGGGAGGCATAGTCTAGCAACGTTCAAGACAGGGGAGGGGAGAATTGGAAATAAGAAATTGTGATGGGAGAAAAAGATAGAAAAATAAGGAGAAAAAGTGGATAAAAAAAAAAGAGACTTTTAAGTTTAAGTCAAGCACTTTCATATATGTTATGTTTAAGTTTAAGTCAAGCACTTTGATATGTTATGTTGTCTGTTTAAGAAAGAGTGCAATAAATGATTTCATTGAAAAAATAAGAATCGTGTGAGAGAATCGTGATCTCAATTCTTAGAGAGAAAAATCATGATTCACATTTTAGCAAGAATCGCCCCCAGCCCTAGTAATCACGGTATATTATCCGTTAGGGCTGGGCGATATAACGATAAATATCGCGATATATTTTAATAATCGATATCGAATATCTAAATTAAAAAAAAATCGAATTTCTTTTTTTTTCTTTTTTTACCTGCAACAGGGCAGTTTTAAAACCAGAGACAGTGGACAGACTTGTCTTTCTTGCCTGCAACTTAAAGTAATGGCTTTGCTTGTCCAAATGACAATACTGACCAAATTCAGATTTCTTTTTCTCTTGTCCATTTATTTTGTTTGCTTTCTAATTTAAAATACATTTTGAAACCGTCTGTACACAGTAGGCTATGTGTGCTAGCAGAACTAGACTCCAGTCACAAGTCACAGTGCACATGTGCGGTGGTTTGTCCACCAAAAAAGCGCCAAAAGATCGAAAATAAACTAGCAGAGCCAGAACTGTTCAACTCCTCTGGAGCCACACCCAGCAGAGAAGCCGGTTTACTTTAGCTTTTAAACCAGCTGCAGCCTGAGAACTGGAGTGTGAGGGGATGTAACACTAAAGATGGCGGCAATGACAAAGAATTGCTGCAAAATAAACATACATATGTTGTAAATTTTTTTTTTTTTTTTTATATACTTATAACAATTCGATAATTATCGATATCGAGAAATAAAATAAAATTATCATATCGTTATCGCGATATGATTTTTTTCCATATCGCCCAGCCCTATTATCCGTGATCAAATGTTTGGCCATATGGCCCTCAGCCCCATCCTGTACCCAACCCAACATCCTGGACAGACTGTCTGACTGACTGGTTTACGGACCGACTCAGTGGCTCATCAGACTTCAAGTCACTGGAATGTCAAGTCTCCCCCACTTTCTCTTTCTCTCCATCTCTTTCTCTCTCTCTCCCTCCCTTTCTCTCTCTCTCCCTCCCTCCCTTTCTCTCTCTCCATCTCTTTCTCTCTCTCTCTCCCTCCATCTCTTTCTCTCCCTTTCTCTCTCTCTCTCTCTCCCTCCCTCTCTCTCTCTCTCCCTCCCTCTCTCTCTCTCTCGCCCTCTCTCGTTGTTCAGAAATCACAGGACTGTGACGGCGGCCCAGTGTAACCATGACAATGTCCCAGAGTAACCATGACATTGGCCCCGTCAGCAGCCAAGAGGTTGCCAACAACTGCTCCCAAAATAACACAGATACACTTATGAACCAGGCGGGAGGGAGGGAGGGAGGGAGGGAGGGAGGGAGGGAGGGAGGGAGGGGCGGGACAGGAAGAGGGCAGGTTGAGTGATCAGTCTTATCTCTCAGAGTGACACAATGACAACACAGTAACCCGACGCTGTCCTGCACACACACACACACACACACACACACACTACTGACCCCTACTACTGAGTTTCGTAAAAGTCAGTCAAAGCTTACTAAAAGCACGAGCAGTGAACTCCAAGCCCACGTGACTGAACTCAAACTAGAAAGAAACAGACTAAGGCCCCGTCCACACGAACGCTGGGTTTAATGTAACCGTGATTGTATGTGCGCAGTTGCACTGTTCGGCCACACACAACCGGGGATTTGCTACACTGCAACCGCGGTCTTTTGAAACCGGTGGCCAGGGTGGAGTTGTGCGGTTTTGCAGTTGCGTGTGGGCATAGCAACCGAGGTTATTCCCAGTGTTTACAGCAGAGCTGTCGCAATTATTCCCCATGTTCACGGCAGACCGCGGGGTAGAGAGATTAGAGCAGAGCCAACTACACCAGTGTTTACAGCAGAGCTGTCCCAAGTAGCGTTATATGAAAATGATTGTAACAAACTTTTGTTCAAAACGTATCGTCTGTGTTGAAGAGTGTTGTGATCGACTGATGTCTGTTGACGCTCAGAGTAAACATGTAGCTGCAGCTAAACTAAACTCATGTGTTGTCAAGTTATTGTTATAACTTATAAGGAACCCAGTCCAGACTGCATCCCCTTAACAATTGTTTGTATTGAGCCGTATTGTATTGTACCCATTCTGCAATCTGTTAAATAACGTTTACATCCATTTCATATCGGTAACGTTACTTCTTCTTCTTCTTCAGTTAATTAATGGCAGATCGCGACCCAACAGGAAGTTTAGTGAGCGTTCAGTCTTTTCTGATTGGTTGAAATGGCCTTCATGTCTGAACAACATCGCCGCCTACTGCTTTGGCATTGTATTACATTGTACTAAATGTATCGGTTGCTGGGTTCCAGCTCTGCCGTGAGTACGCAGTTATACACGGTTGTCCACCTGTGTTCACCGTGTGGACGGAGTTTTATTTTTTCAAACTTCGGTCATATTAAATCCAAACTCTCGTGTGGACAGGGCCTAAGAAACGACGTAAACTCCATGATCAAAACTGCGTTTGCCCAATCCGTGACGAGCTGTGTCTTTGCCCATTTCCACGTCAAACAGCCTGCAAACTACCTGGCGTTCTATCGCCATGCTCTAAGACAAACTCTAACCGTAACCAACTTCGAAGAGTGCCTAAGCTTAACCAGTGTAGAAACAGGCGTCGGCCAATCAGAGAGCGTCTCCGAGAAATGCGGCTTGGTTTCGTAATCACGCGTCTGAGGTCGGGTCGCCAAATCAGGAACTTTTTGAATGCGTGGACTGAAAGAATGAGTAATCAGGAGTGGGACATTACATTATCTACACAAGACTATCTATGTGGAACGGACATTCCTGATGCAGAAGATTTTTTTCCTGAACTAAGAAGAACTAAGAAACGACGTAAACTCCATGATCAAAACTGCAAAAAAGAATTTCATCAATGACAAAACTGAGGAAAACAAAAACAAACCATGTGAACTTTGGAAATTACTCAATAATCAACTAGGATGCAGTAAAAAACTTAAAACCAGATTCTCAAACATAAACATAAAAACGGACAACACGCTCATCACAGACAAGCTGGATGTAGCCAATTACTTAAACATTTTCTTCACAAACATAGCCACAACACTGGTAAACAAACTACCCTCCCACTCAGGGCAGTATGGGGTGGAACACATAGTAGCATACTACAAAAACCTAGGGGTCCGCAAGGACGACTTCAAGCTGGAAATGGTAACAACAGATGAGGTACTCAATAAACTGAGCGCCCTCCAACCTAACAAGGCCACTGGCCATGACAACATCCCCTCCAAATTCCTCAGAGACTCAGCAGCCGCCATCACCCCAGTCATCACACACATAATAAACCTCTCCATAAAACAGGGACACGTCCCCAAGGACTTCAAAATTGTGAGGGTGACCCCTCTGCACAAAAAGGGCAGCAAATTAGACCCAGGCAACTACCGCCCTGTTTCTATTCTCACCTCCATCTCGAAAGTCATGGAAAAAATAGTATACGAACAGGTCGAAAAGTACCTTGCGGAAAAAAATCTAATCTACGAATTCCAATCTGGCTTCAGAACATCCCACTCCACTGACACATGCCTTCTCTATTTGAATGACCACATCAAACAAGAGGTGGACGCAGGCAAATACTGCGGCATGGTCATGCTGGACCTACAAAAGGCCTTTGACACGGTCAATCACTCCATTCTGATTGACAAGCTAAAAGCAATTGGTTTTGATAGTCTATCAGTGAGCTGGATGCAATCCTACCTTGAGGGGAGGGAACAGATGGTGGAGGTAAACGGTACCCTATCCCCCCCCCTCACAGTGAGCTGTGGTGTTCCACAAGGAAGCATACTAGGACCGCTACTGTTCCTAATTTATGCAAATGACATGTCGTCAGCTGGTGACTGCAACTTGTTCCTGTTTGCGGACGACTCAGCCCTGCTGGTCTCTGACAAGAACAAGTTACAGGTTGAAAAAACCCTCAGCTCGGAACTAGGCAGAATCTGCATATGGCTCGCTGATAACAAACTATCATTACACATAAGCAAAACAGAGTCCATTCTCTTCGGTTCAAATAACAAACTCAGCAAGACCGACGGCTTCTCAGTTACAGTGGGTGACAATATTGTAACAAGGAAAAATGAAATTACCTACCTGGGTTCCATCCTAGAGGCTAATCTCTCCTGTGACAAAATGGCATCCAATGTAATAAAAAAAAGTCAACCAACGAACTCGATTCTTGTACCGGATCTCCTCTCTGGTAAACAAGAATACCCTGAAGACTCTGGCAGGAGCACTCATTCAGGGGTACTACGACTATGCTTGCATCTCATGGTACCAAAGCACCTCAAAGGCGCTAAAAACAAAATTACAAACATCTCAAAACAAACTGGTCAGACTACTGCTTGACCTTACTCCTAGAACCCACCTCACCCCTGCCCACTTTGACAACCTAGGATGGCTTAGAGTAGACAACAGAGTACAGCAACTTGCAATGGGCCTGGTCTACAAGATACACTACACGACCAAGGTACCCATGTACATGTCAAAATACTTCCCAAAGGTCAGTGAATACCACGATCACAACACCAGAGGGAGCTCCACAAATCATGTTAAACCCAGATTCGGCTCAAATAAGGGACTAAACACGTTTCGCAATTATGCCACATCAATGTGGAACGCCCTACCCAAAGCTGTAAAGGAATGTGGATCACTACCCACTTTCAAAACCTCCCTCAAGGGACACCTACGGGAGACTGCAATTCAACACTGGCCCCTGTAAATATCCTAACCCAACCCCCTCCAATGTACAGTCATTTACCTAGTATGGTTTTGTCAATAGTCCAATGTACAATGTTGTTTGTTTGTACAGTGTCTCCCCCCCCCCCCTCAATGTACAGTTTTGCTTGTTTATACAGTGTGCCCCCCCCCCCAACCACCTCCAATGTAAATTACCCAGTATGGTTGTCAATATCCCAACGTACCCAACCCCCCCCACCCAACCTCCTCCAATGTACAGTTTCTACGTCAAATGTATATACTCCCTTTTCTTGACTCCTTCTGTATCACAAACAGTACTGTATTTGCAAATCTGGTATGTCATAAATGTATAGATGTAGCAGTACTGTCTATCTGTATGTCATGTATGTCATATATGTCCTGATGAATTGAAAATGGGGGACCCTGATGTAAACAAGACGAAAGTCTTTCTCTGGTCTGCATCCCCTTAACAATTGTGTGTATTGAGCTGTACTGTATTGTACCCATTCTGCAATCTGTTAATAAAGTTTACAATCAATCAATCAATCAATCCCTCTGAGACATGACAGCACAGTTCCCATGATGCATCAGCAACTAGGAATGCCAGGCGGCCTGGGAACAACATTCCACTGAGGGGGGAGGGGTAGAAGTGTGTGTTTGAGCTGTCTGTCTGTCTGTCTGTCTGTCTGTCTGTCTGTCTGTCTGTCTGTCTGTCTGTCTGTCTGTATACCATGTAGCTATACCCTGTAACTATACTGGTAGCTATACTTTACCTGTAGCTTAATTACATTCTCAACTCCCTGCATTTGTTTAATCTTGGCTAGCTAACACACGCTTATCAAACATTTTATTATGTATTTATTTATACTTTATTTGAACTCAGGAGTCATTTTCAAAAATATATATAAATACAGCTCATATCCAATAACACATCAGAGAAAGCAATTACAAGTCAATGTAGGATGGTTATTAATAAAAAATATATATAACAAATGTCCAAAAGAGACAAGACTACTCAGTTGTAGGAATGTACAGACTGGGGGGTGTTCCGCGACAACACAGATAACATTAATGACTACACGGAAACAGTGCTGGACTTTGTTTGTACTCTGGTAGAAGAAACAATCCCTGCTACCACAATTAGAGTTTACCCAAACCAATAGCCTTGGGTAGGCAAATCCGTCCGCGAAGCTCTGAAGGCGCGCACCTCAGCCTACAACGCCGGGCTTGTGGAAGGCAACATGAATGACCACAAGGTGGCGAGATACAATGTTAGGAGGGCAGTAATAGAAGCAAAAAGGCGCTACAGGGATAAAACTTTACTTCAATATGAGCAGGCTGACTCTAGAGCTATGTGGCAGGGCCTCAGAACGATGACAGATTACAAAGCAGGGCTCCAGACTAACTTTTTTCACCACCGTCCCAGAACAGTCCCGAAATACAATTTTAACCGTCTCAAAGTGAATGTAAACCGTCCCAAAAATCGAAATGTCGTATATATATATATAGAATATATTAAAAAAAAGTGTTTAACAAGGTGCTAGTATAGGGATATTTGGTCACGGTGCTGTTATAGTCAACCAATTGGAGCCATGTTGATTATTCCTTCCATAGGAAAATATATTTAAATGTTTTTGTATTTTATTTCGTTTACGTTTTTTTTGTTATTACAAATGTGTGTGTTTATGGTTGAAAATGTTAGAGATAAATAAAGATCAAATCAAATCTAACTGAATAAGTTATCTCTTCTAACAAGAAAGAAAAACGTAGTTTAGCTTTAAACTAGGGCTGGGCGATAAAACAATAACGATAATCATCGCGATAAATTATTTCCTCGAAATAAACATGAAACGTGGTCGCAAAGTTTCGATATATCGATTTTCCAAGCTTGGATATCAGCACACGCACTAACAACCAATCAGTGAAGGAGATGGCGACAGCGAAGGAGACCCGCGGTGCACCTCTGGGTAGAGAGTAGGGCTGCAACGATTAGTCGACATAATCGACGACGTCGATTATAAAAAATCGTCGACGAGAAATTGTTGCGTCGATTAGTCAGTAAAATTTTTTTTTTTTTTTTTTTTTTTTTTTGTGCACTACCTATCTTTGTGAGAGTGGCTTCTCAGGGTTCCAGACAACATCATAACATGATGATCCCATAGCAAATTTTGGACATTGAAAACATTGTTCCCCTGCAGGAGATGATGATCAGACTAGACACACAATACATTACACACGCACTCCTCTCACTCACACACAGCGATCAGAGTAAGACACACACATACACACTCCTCTCACTCACTCACACAGCGATCAGAGTAAGACACACACACACACGCACTCCTCTCACTCACACACAGCGATCAGAGTAAGACACACACATACACACTCCTCTCACTCACACACAGCGATCAGAGTAAGACACACACACATACACACTCCTCTCACTCACACACAGCGATCAGAGTAAGACACACACACATTCACACTCCTCTCACTCACACACAGCGATCAGAGTAAGACACACACACATTCACACTCCTCTCACTCACACACAGCGATCAGAGTAAGACACACACACATTCACACTCCTCTCTCTCACACACAGCGATCAGAGTAAGACACACACACATTCACACTCCTCTCTCTCACACACAGCGATCAGAGTAAGACACACACACATTCACACTCCTCTCACTCACACACAGCGATCAGAGTAAGACACACACATACACACTCCTCTCACTCACACACAGCGATCAGAGTAAGACACACACACATACACACTCCTCTCACTCACACACAGCGATCAGAGTAAGACACGCACACATTCACACTCCTCTCACTCACACACAGCGATCAGAGTAAGACACGCACACATTCACACTCCTCTCACTCACACACAGCGATCAGAGTAAGACACGCACACATTCACACTCCTCTCACTCACACACAGTGATCAGAGTAGTTCAAGTTCAAGTTCTTTAATAGTTGTCATACAGAAGTACAGAATACTTTCATACAAAATGCTTCTTTCTGTTACGCTCCAGAGACTGTGCTAGACAAGATAGTATCAAATAACATAATAACATAATATAGCATGAATTTAGAAGAAGAAAAATGAGGTCACAGTGTTCGGTATAGACATATGTACAATGTTCTGAGTTACCATATAATATACAATACACAATACTATGCAGTGTACTAATGTACAGTACTATCTAGTGCAAAGCAGAAATGGGATGAGGTACAATTTTAGGTACAATTTACAGTAAGGTGTACGAGTTGTAGTGCAATCCTTCATCCATAAATATAAAGTGTGGGGAGTGGGTGCTACAGTGTGTTTGTTTAAAGTGGGTGTGTGCTATAAAGTGTGTGGAGTGGGTGCTACAGTGTGTTTGTTTAAAGTGAGTGTGTGCGTGTGGATGTGTGTGCTATGTGCGTTTGGTGGTTGTTGTTGTGTAGTGTTCATTCATTGTTCGTTTAGCAGCCTGATGGCCTGGGGATAGAAGCTTCTTCTGAGTCTTTCTGTGCTCGCCTTGAGACTCCGGTATCGCTTGCCTGACCGCAGCAGTTCAAAGAGGCAGTTGTTCGGGTGACTGGAGTCTTTAATGATTCTCTTAGCCTTGCCCTTGCAACGCTTGTAGTAAATGTTCTGGAGGGTGGGGAGCCCCCCTCCAATTGTGCGTTCGGCTGAACGTGTCACTCTTTGTAGTCTGCTTCGGTCTTGTGCAGTGCTATTCCCAAACCAGGAGGTGATGTTGCCGGTCAAGATGCTCTCTATTGTACATGAGTAGAAGTTCTTAAGGATCTTCTGGCTGACTTGGAACTTCCTTAGGCGCCTGAGGAAGTAGAGGCGTTGTCGTGCCTTCTTCACAACACTAAGACACACACATAGGCCTGCCACGATAACAAATTTTGCTGGGCGATTAATTGCCCCCGAAAATATCGCGATAAGCGATATTATTGCGACCGGTTTAAAAAAAAATTGAGAAATTTATTTCCCAAAACTTTTATTTTGAAGCCCACCGCTCCGTCTTTTCCGGTTTAAGACTTTTATTTTGAAGCCCACCGACCGGACCGGAAGTATTGTTGCGATTATCCTAGCCGACAACTTGTCTCGTCTGGTTGTGTTTTTTAGTTTTAACGTTAGCTACTAACGTTAGATGCAGCTACTACAGGCAATCAACGATGAGGAGGACGCGTCAAAGCCGTATATAATAGAATAGCTGTGGTGCGTAGGCACTGCAGCACGACTCGAAAACAACCCGTTATAATAAATTAATTCATGTTTAACTTGTCCCCGTCTCCAGTGCTTTGACTAGCCCCACCCGTTCATTGTAAACAATGATGCATGTAATTGTATTAACGTTATTCTGTGTTATTCTAACGTTACACTACAAATAACGCTACTTGGTTAAAAGGAGCAACACTATTGAGAAATGTAGGTAAGCTAAATATGTGGCGTTGCTACTGCCCCACGGAGCTCCCGTGCTGTGCTCTGTAGTAACGCCAGCGGCCAACCCACACGGAGAGTGACTGACAAGGGGCACTGGTTCCGCCTCATTAAAACAAACGCGCAAATAGCAATTAATCGCGCCCGTCAAAATCATTGCATTCATTTTAATTATCGCGGCAATTAATCGATTTATTGCTTATCGCGGCAGGCCTACACACACACATTCACACTCCTCTCACTCACACACAGCGATCAGAGTAAGACACGCACACATTCACACTCCTCTCACTCACACACAGCGATCAGAGTAAGACACACACACATACACACTCCTCTCACTCACACACAGCGATCAGAGTAAGACACGCACACATTCACACTCCTCTCACTCACACACAGCGATCAGAGTAAGACACGCACACATTCACACTCCTCTCACTCACACACAGCGATCAGAGTAAAACACACACACATACACACTCCTCTCACTCACACACAGCGATCAGAGTAAGACACGCACACATTCACACTCCTCTCACTCACACACAGCGATCAGAGTAAGACACACACACATACACACTCCTCTCACTCACACACAGCGATCAGAGTAAGACACACACACATCAGGGTTTCCGTTAGAATATTTTTTTGCAGGTCTGAGTGTCCGGTAGATTTCAATCTACCGGACAAATGGGATAAATTCCGGTCAGAGTTTATTGAGCTTAAAAACAATTGATAGGCCTATATAAAGAATGACATCATCAAGGCATTTATAATATTTTAACTTAAAACTAGACTACTTTTGCGTATATACAGTCATTAATATATTCCAAATAAAATAAGTCCCTCGAGACTGCGTGCTGCTGCCGACTTGAGGTGTCGTGGGCAGTCTGCCCGACCTTAATAAACAGCAGTCTGTTATAATCACATTTTTATGAGCTAACGAATTCCGTTATATTGGACATTTGTATTAATTATATCAAGCGAAGAACTGAGAAATTTGGCAGAGAGACGGCAACATTATCGTGGGTTTGCGCCGTGATGTATATCTCCACCTCCCAATGACTTGGTGCTGCTGCTCATAATGTCCGGTGAAAATAATTCCCTCTAAGCACAATTTGATTATTTGAATTGTATTAAAATAGGCTAAAATTAAATAGCCTATGCGATGAACGAAACAATCATTACATTTGTCGTTGCTTCACCAAGCAGCCGGTCAATGACATCCTGTGTCAGCGAGCTGGCAGCTGATATATTTACGTGAAGCATGGAGCAGGAGCAGACAGAGCAGAGCAGCGGTGTCAGCAGCGCCCCCACCCAACAGCTGAATTGCCAATGGCTGAATTGGAGTACTGCACCCTGCCAAGCCATGCTTCACGTAAATATATCAGCTGCCAGCTGGTGAAGCAACGACAAATGTAATGATTGTTTCGTTCATCGCATAGGCTATTTAATTTTAGCCTATTTTAATACAATTCAAATAATCTAATTGTGTTTAGAGGGAATTATTTTCACCGGACATTATGACCGGAGAGATTAGATATGTCGGACTTCACCAGATTTTGCCGGTCAAATACCGGTAATTACCGGCTAACGGAAACGCTGACACACATACACAAATTACACAGTACACACCTCTCACTCACACAGCGATCAGAGTAAGACACACACACATACACAAATTACACAGTACACACCTCTCACTCACACAGCGATCAGAGTAAGACACACACACAAATTACACAGTACACACACTCCTCTCACTCACACAGCGATCAGAGTAAGACACACACACATACACACACACACACGGACTCCTCTCACACACAGCAAACAAAAGTTATTTAAAGTACACTTCCACTTTAATTTGTATTATTTAATTTATTTATCTTGTTATGAGTGATTGCTGTATTGTTCTTCAAATACATTTTCATTTAAAGTGGCTTAAAGATCCAAATTAAAATGTTTCATGAGTCATTATTTTAATTTGCTATGGGATCATCATGTTATGATGTTGTTGTTTGGTCCTGTCTCAAAGTCTGGGGTGATGGTAGACAAGCAACTCTGAGGTCATGCTCAATGTCCAATCTGTTCCTCTGCTCTGTCTTCAGCTGGACCAGAGCTGAGAAGCCACTTTCACAAAGATAGGTAATAAAATAAAAAAAAAATAAAAAAATTGTTGTTTACATTGGTTTTCGATTAGTCGACTAATCGAAAAAATAATCGGCAGATTAGTCGACTACCAAATTAGTCATTAGTTGCAGCCCTAGTAGAGAGGTAGGACTCCAGTAGTAAACAAGGCTGGCTAGGATCATTAGCTTGCACGCCGCTATTTTATAGTTTACGTGCAGAGTGGGTGTGTGGCGTGAATTCTGAGGGTAACGGTTAGAGTTAGGGATGTCCCGATCCGATCACGTGATCGGAATCGGCGTCGATCACGTGCTTTTCAGAGTATCGGGGATCGGGAAAAAATAATAATAAAAATCGGCAGTCAAAAAAAGAAAAATTTTATTCAACAAACATGACCATGTCCACGTCTTAAACTCATACGGAGGCCTTAGTTTTGGTTTTAAATTACATATAATATATCATCATTAATGTATTTATTGTCACACAGAGCAGAATAATTATCCACAACAAACACATTCCCCTTTAATTTTCACCGTTGCAACAAACATTCCCTTTAATTTAGACGCTACACGCTACACGCGAGTCGCGACCACATCACAACAACAACACGTCGCTCCCGAAACACGGTTAATATCCACTGACTTGAGCAGCTAGACTTAATGTCAGAGGTTTGGAACTAAGCATTTTAAAATAGAAAGTCAAGCAAGTTGCAATGTTTGCAAGGAGGAGATTCCGCGTGGAGGAAAAACTCATGAAGCAGCAGGCTGGAGGCGAAGTTTTTAGACTAACTTTTCAACTGGAGGATAACGTTACGTCGGCGTTTCAGACCAGAATGGACCATTACGTAAGTCGAACACTGAATGTATACTAATGTGCAAACATATATTGAAACTTTTAATATTTCTCATATGAAGCAGAAGCACATTTCTCAGGGTGAATGTAATAACAAAAGCCTCCGCTCTCGCGCCCTATTATAGGCAACAGATGGGCTTGTCTCACTCTGCCAGTTTCTGACAAAAATGCGTCAAAATTGATTACTAATGTGAAAGATCGGATCGGAAACGATCGGATCGATAGATATTTAAAATCATATGATCGGGATCGGATCGGAAGCAAAAAAAGGCGATCGGGACATCCCTAGTTAGAGTAGTGTGGGGTATGCGGTGGACGTCGTTGCAATGTATTGGGGCGGAACGGAGTATTTTAGGGTGATAGTTAGTACATTGTCGTGGGATACACCACTTGCTCTGGCTAACTGTGTTAGTTCCATTCTTATAATGCATATGATCCAGTGGCGGTAGGTTGCCCCCCGGTGGAATATAATAATCTATGCACTGGGCCGTGTTTACTGCGTAGAATAACGTGCACGGACTGATGACGACATCAACTCGAGACATTCAGTTGTTTTGGTGGTTTGAAATCATGCGGCATTATCACAAGAAACATTCATTCAGACTGTGTTGGATATAACAAAATGGATTATGGACTTGGACACATTCATGGAGAATTCAAGCCGGGACCACAAAGCTTCTCAAAGGGTTGGCTCGACACGCGACGGCTCTCCATGACTGCGTGGCACAGCGGAACAACAACACAATCATCAAATTAGCTGAAGACACAGTAGTGGTGGGCCTGATCTCTGCAAACGACGAGAGGGCCTACCTGGAGGAGGTTAAGGTTCTAGCGGGATGGTGTCAAGAGAACAGCCTCTCCCTGAACGTCAGCAAAAAAAAAGGAGATGATTGTGGACTTTAGGAGGTCGGGGGTCAGGGACTACAGCCCCCTCAGCATCGACGGGGCACCGGTTGAGAGAGTGAACAGTTTTAAGTACCTCAGAGTCCACATATCAGAGGACTTGACATGGACCACACACATTGACAGCAGGGTTCGAAATTAACGGAAAATGGACAAAATGCCCCCGAATATCAGTTAAGGGGGGCAGAAAATGCCCCCGACAGTTTACTAATTATATATATGATCTACAGTGCGAGCATTTCCCTTGTATTTGGCCCTAATAATATGTGTGTGTGCGCCACCCGGAAAAATCATTTACTCGAGACGAGTGACGATTACAAAACAGCTCCGCTGTTATAATAGTCCCACATTACACAAGGCGCATAAACGTCCAATCACAGTAGCGCCCGAAAACAAAGTCACGGTACCGGCTTAGGCAAGTTATACATTCAGAATCGGACAACGCAAAAAAATCAGCCAACCATGAAGCCCATTCATTTTTATTTTGAGCAAAAGAGAGACGAGGAGAAAGAGAGGAATCCGGCTGACATGGCTTTTGAAGTGATATTCGCACGTGTTTTTGCGGGTCCAGTCCCCACGGTATGTTGACAGAATTCGCAAAACACCTTATCGACTGAAGCATAAAAGTCATTAGGATACTGCTCTGCTCTGAATTTAGGGCTTAGTGGGGAATTTCTTCCGACGTTAACGTTAACGACGCACCGAAGCAGCTAGACCATTTCTCCGTGTTGTGTGTAACACGCAGCGGTCCCCGCCTCCTCCCTCCTTGCAACAAACGTTCCACCCAAAAACGGAATTTCTATTTCATAATGAATTAAATAATTGTATAAAGAATTTTCAATGTTCTGTCATCTAATAATATATTCCATTACCTTTCCTATCTGTATCAAAGTCAAAATGTTGGTATCATAACAACACTACAACATACAAAAGCAGCTTGACAACCGATATCCTTTGCGTTTGATTGATTGAAAACTTTATTAACAGATTGCAGAATGGGTACAATACAGTACAGCTCAATACACACAAGTTAAGGGGATGCAGACCAGAGAAAGACTTTCGTCTTGTTTACATCAGGGTCCCCCATTTTCAATTCATAGTGTGCACACGCACAGTATAATAATGCATGAGATAAATAGTTAATAAACTCTGTGTTACTTGAACAATTTTCACTGTGCTCCTAAATTTCTTTGTGTGCTCCTACATTTTTATTTAGATTTTATTTATTAACATTTTATTTAGGAGCACATGTGCTCCTTGGGAAAAAGGTTAGCGTAGAGCCCTATATATGGAGACATTAACATTACATTATCAAACATAGGGACGAAGACTGTAAAAAAAAGTGTCAACAATGTTTTATAATCCTTATGTTAATTTTCATCATAAAAATTCAGTGCCCCCGAAATACAAAAAAAAGCCCCCGAAAATCAATTAAGGGGGGCAAAAAAAGCCCTTGAAAAAAAATGTTAATTTCTAACCCTGATTGACAGTGTTATCAAGAAGGCACGACAACGCCTCTACTTCCTTAGGCGCTTAAGGAAGTTCAACGTGAGTCAGAAGATCCTCAGGAACGTCTACTCATGCACAATAGAGAGCATCCTGCTCTGTCGAAGCTTTTAAATCCCTGCTTAACACTTTGAGTGCCACGGACGCTTTTCGTCGTTAGTTCATGCCGCCAGTTGAATGCCAGCAACGCTATAGCGCTTGTTTGTCGTTTTTTATTTATTAGCGATAGGCATGGGCGGTATGACGGTATTACGGTATACCGGGGTATTTAGAGATACCGACGGTATTGAAAATCAATACCGTCAAAATCACAGATCCATTTCAGTTTATATTACAGTGAAACGGAGTTTTAACAGTGGTTGGTTGTAGTGCACTGCACACACGCGCCAGCAGAGGGCGAGACCAGTCCTCGAGTCACTAGTGGAGCGAGGCAGCGAGCCGCAGAGCTGGTTGTCTATACACAGGAGGAGGAGGGGAAACCCCGCTTCACTGGAAATTAAATGAGAGTCGAGACACGCTTACCGTTGCTGCCTGGTGCTGCGGGCTAACTGGCTGTTCTGAGAGCTAACTGTTGTGTATGTGTATCACAACGGTGGTCACGCTTTACGGTAATGTTGCGACAGTGCTGTGAAAATACCGTAAAGCGTTGTGGTAAGTTAGAGTGTGTGTTGTTGTGGACTGGTGGAACAAGCAAATAAACGGTAAAAACGTTACGTCACAGTCCGGTGCGTTTTTGAATACACAATACTAACGTTACTAGTACTAGGGTGCTGCGGGGCTCCTGGCTACCATTCTGAGAGTTAACGTTAGTATTACTAGGATGTTGCGGGCTTCTGGCTAGTGGCTCCATTCTGAGAGCTAATGATAGTAGCACTCGGATGCTGCGGGCTAACTGGCCATCTCCGCGATTTGTTTACTTGGTAACACAGGTTGCCCCCCCCCCCCCCCCCCCGCTGATGAAAATGAAAGTCATACCGTTCAATACCGTACACCGGGGTATTATGTAATCAAGGTATAACGGTATGAAAAAAGTTATACCGCCAAAGCCTAATTAGCTATTTGAATTCATATTTCATCAATCGAGCCTCACGCTAGCTCCATTGGGAAAATACCGCCACCTATCGTCTCTCCCTGTGTAACTGCACCCCATTGGATTAGACTGATGGGGGGGGGTCCAGTTTCCTCATTTTACTTATCCGGCGAGCCATCTGAAGAGACCGAAGTGATTGGCAAGCCGGAAAACAATGTGGAATACATATTTACAGTACCCAGCGCTGAATCAATAAACGCGATCGATATTTGGAATAATAATAATAATAATTTGTTTTCCAAAAGATTCATCCTCAACTGCTAAGGGACTACTATAAGTGTGTGAGTGAGTGAGTGAGTGTGTGTGTGTGAGCGAGCGAGTGAGTGAGTGAGTGTGCAAGTGTTAGGGCTGGGCGATTAATCGATATTATCGATTAATTCGAATGAATGATTTAGGACGATTTTGAAAAAGTAAAATCGATTTTCAAAAAGAAATTAAAAAAATCTTTTTTTTTCTTTTTTTTAAGAGTCACCTTTTATTTTACAAAAAGTGATGTTTGGTGAAAGTTCGATTTGCACTTTATTAATCCCAATAGGGAAATTCATTCTTGTTTGATGATCAAGAGGCACCTTTTATTTGTTTTAAGTGAAGTATGGTGAAAAAACTAGTTATTGCACTATTAATCCCAATAGGGACATTCATCTTTGTTTAATCAAGAGTAACCTTGTATATTATATAATAATTGCACTTCAATCCCAATAGGGACATTCATCTTGGTTTGATTTTTTTAGAGAGAAAAAAAAATCCACACACACACACACACACACACACACACACACACACACACACACACACACACACACACACACACACACACACACACACACACACACACACACACACACACACACACACACACACACACACACACACACACACACACACACACACACACACACACACACACACACACACACACACACACACACACACACACACACACACACACACACACACACACACACACACACACACACACACACAGATAGTTGAGAAAGCCGTATCACCCTGTACCACATGAGTGTTTCCCATACATATTGTAGGCTTTCAACCCTTTCATTCGTATTTCACTCCTTTTTTTTCGAGGAATTTAAACGTTGCAAACTAATCTTGTTGGCCATTTTCTATATCTCTCCTCCCTCGGTCTCTCTCCGTCTGCCAGAGGAGCGGGGCTGTTACTCACACACTTGCGCGACTGACACTCACACGTGCACATACGGGTACTTGAGGTGCTGTCCGTGCTGAAGCAGAGCAGAGCTCATCATAGCGGAGAGAACGAAACGTTCGAAAAAAGCATGCAACGTGTGTAACACAGGGTTTCCGTTAGAAAAAATTGCTGCCGGTCTCTGTGTCCTGCAAGATTTCAATCTACCGGACAAATGGGATCAATTCCGGTCAGAGTTTATCGAGCTTAAAAACAATTGATAGGCAGGCTAGCTATATAAAGAATGACATACTCAAGGCATGTAGATTTATAATATTTTAACTTAAAACTAGGCTACTTTTGCGTATATACAGTCATTATATTCCAAATAAAATAAGTCCCTCGAGACTCCGTGCTGCTGCCGACTTGAAATCAAATAGGTGTCTCTGTGGGCAGTCGGCCCGACATTAATAAACAGCAGTCTGTTATAATCACATTTTTATGAGCTAACGAATTCCGTTATATTGGACATTTGTATTAATTATATCAAGCGAAGAACTGAGAAATTTGGCAGAGAGAGACGGCAACATTGTCATGGGTTTGCGTGATGACTATCTCCGCCTCCCAAGTCCCAACGAAGCGATAAACGAGCAACTGCAGAGCCGCAGAGCCAGCGGTGCTTTCAGGTCCGGTCTGGGGACCGCTCAGCAGCGCCCCTCACCCAACAGCTGAATTGCAAATGGCTGAATTGGAGTATTGCGCACTGTGCGGGCACAGCTCTGTGAGCTCTGCGGCTCTGCAGTTGCATGCTTCTCGCTAATCTAGCACCAAGCTCCCGCTGACACATCGTTGTCATTATTAGACCTGCTTGGTGAAGCAACAATGAAACAAATGTAACTATTTTAATACAATTCAAATTGTGCTTAGAGGGAATTATTTTCACAGGACATTATGACCGGAGATATTTAAATATGTCGGACTTCAACAGATTTCCCCGGTAAAAAAACGGTAATTACCGGACAACGGAAACCCTGGTGTAACATTAAGTTACACTGCTATCGTTAGCAAGCTAAGCATGCATAGTGCGACCTGTGTAACGTTAAGTAACTTGTGTTCCGCGGGGAAAGACCGGTCATCACTGCATACAACTTGGTTTAATCCAAATATCCATTCAGAAACTTTGTATTATGAAATAATTCTGGGATGTCTGACTATTTCCCTATGCCTTGTTTGGTGCAAGTTCAGCTGACACTGTTTACACGCCCACTACGCAAAGTGTGCGCTCACACACACACACACACACACACACACACACACACACACACACACACACCCCCCCCCCCCCCCACCCGGTCATGCATCCACTCAACTCATGGAAAATATATCATCAGGCTATTGTTCTAAAAGTATCTCTACTATAGGCGGTTAGGTGGTCGAGCGGAGATTGCGTTCGTCACCAGCCCCGGAGCTGTGAGCTTGGTTCGCCTGTTCGAATCCAGCTCACAGCTCCGGGGTTGTCACCAGCTTGGCTGGCCGTCTGCACTGATACAATTGGCTGTATCAGAGGGTGGGAGAAGCTGGCGGGGTGGGTCCGGGTCGTTGTAAACAGCGACTTCTACAGTTCGGTCGGGGCGCCTGCTAAGCGCGGATTGGACGTGAGGGGGATAGTGTGGTCCTCCCACACGCTACGCCCTCTCAATGAGAATCCGCGCTGCCAGGTGAAAAGAAGCGGTGATTGGCTGGACGTGTGTCGGAGGAAGCGCGTGGTAGCCTCCACTCTCCCAAATGATCCGACTGTGGGGGGTAAAGCGCAGCGACCAGGAAGGGACTGGGAATTGGCATACGACTAACATTGGGATGGGAGAAAATCGGAGGAAAATGGAGGGGGAAAAAGACCGATTAAAAAAAAAAAAAAAAAAAAGTATCTCTACTAATAAAATGGAGTATTGAACCGTTTTTAACAGCAGGGTATTGGGTGGACATTCTGATTTAAGTACTTTCTAAATAAAATAAAAAGTCCCAAAATAGTTAATTTATCTGACTGCTTGTATTAATTGATCAAAAAGTAGCCATGTGCAGTAATAGTTATATAAAAGAATAATAAAGCAACGTCGATTATGTTCTTAATTAAAAAGAAATCTTGCAAAATAATCAAAAATAACTGATAAGAGTATCGATAAAGTACCGAACCATAAGCAGTATCGAATCGATAATAGTAGTATCGATAAAATCCTAACGATACCCACCCCTAATGAACACTGTTAATACACGGTTATCAATGAAAGAAGATATGTTTGCAGCTGTGGTAATACTTCAGTTGGTTCATTATAAAAGATACAAACCTGAAAACAAAAGCACTTAAATGTTAAATAAAAGGACCGCAGTAATGAGGCAGGAGGAACATATTTTTTTTCACTATAATGGTACAATTGTTATATATATATATATATAAAAAAAAAAAAAAAAAAAAAAAAAAAAAAAACGTGCCCCTAAAAAGAATGCTGTGCCCCTAGTGAAAAAGCTTAGCGTACAGCCCTGCAGGAAGATTAAGGTCGCTTTCACACAGGGGCTGTTTGGTCCGGACTTTCGGACCAGAATTCGATAGTCCGGTTTTTCGGGTTTGTGTGAATGCGCGTCGAACTCGGTTCGCGGACCAAACAGGCGAACTCTGGTCCGCCTGAAAACGTCGGTCTCGGTTCGGCTTCAGCGGACCAAACGCGAACCAAATATAGGAAGTGATTATTATTACCACTGCTCGCAGCATTCATTCACTGCAAAACAAGCACACTGCATCTAATCTCTCTATCTATCTATCTATCTATCTAGTATATATCTGTGCATCTTGGGAAGAAGGAAGAAAAAATTCATTTCCTAATGTACACAGACCAGGATGGACCTTCAATTTGAGAAGCTATGACATCTAGCTATTAGGGATTAGGGAACAAAAGCATTCATTCCGAAAGTTACTTGAAATGTCTGAGCTTCCACATTTAACGTATGGTTTTGTTTTTAATTAATAGCGAATGTGAGCTAGTCCAAGCTAATCAGACCTGGGATCAGGATTTGTCATGACGACAACATCATGTCTGCTCCTGGCTTGTTGCATCTTGCCACACTCTTCAATAAACCGGTCCGTCAACATAGACTCTACATGGATAACAACACGCAGCAGAGGCCCTACATGTAGAGCTACATTAGGCTCATAAATTTTCCACTCATAATTCATATTCAAACAATATCTATCAGAGAGATGGTGAGAGAGGTAGGGTGAGACAGAGACAGAGACAGAGAGAGAGAGAGAGAGAGAGAGAGAGAGAGAGAGAGAGAGAGAGAGAGAGAGAGAGAGAGAGAGAGAGAGAGAGAGAGAGAGAGAGACAGAGACACAGGCAGAGAAACAGAGAGGTAGGGTGAGAGAGGTAAGGAGAGAGAGAGGTAGGGAGAGAGAGGGGCAGAGAAACAGAGAGGTAGGGTGAGAGAGAGAGAGAGAGAGAGAGATAGAGACACACACAGAGGTAGAGAAACAGAGAGGTGGAGTGAGATAGAGAGAGACAGAGAGGGGTAGAGAGACACAGAGAGAGAGGTAGGTAGAGAGAGAGTGACACAGAGAGACAGAGAGAGAGGTAGGTAGAGAGAGGGGTGGAGAGAAAGAGCGATGTAAACAGGGAGCGAAATTAACTTTTTGACTCACCGGCCAGTGGCGGGTAGATGGGAAGAATCTACCCGCCAAGCATATTTCTTACCTGCCAACTTTGTTTTGATAAAAAAAAAATTATTATTTTATAATTTTCTTTTTTTTTAATAAAATATATATATTATATAATCATACTTGTGATTGTGTTATCTGCGAGACATCGCCACCTCGCTGTCTGCAAACAGCTCCACTGTCTGTGTGTATACTCGAGTGGCCTCCAGCTCCAGCAAGGATTCTCCGGCGCTGCAGCTGGACCCTAAACCAGCGTTTCCGTTAGCCGGTAATTACCGGTATTTGACCCAGGGTTTCCGTTAGAATTTTTTTTTGCAGGTCTGAGTGTCCGGTAGATTTCAATCTACCGGACAAATGGGATAAATTCCGGTCAGAGTTTATTGAGCTTAAAAACAATTGATAGACCTATATAAAGAATGACATCATCAAGGCATTTATAATATTTTAACTTAAAACTAGGCTACTTTTGCGTATCAGTCATTAATATATTCCAAATAAAATAAGTCCCTCGAGACTTCGTGCTGCTGCTGCCGACTTGAGGTGTCGGTGGGCAGTCTGCCCGACCTTAATAAACAGCAGTCTGTTATAATCACATTTTTATGAGCTAACTAATTCCGTTATATTGGACATTTGTATTAATTATATCAAGCGAAGAACTGAGAAATTTGGCACCGCTGTGTCAGCGCGAGCTGGCTGCTGATATATTTACGTGAAGCATGGAGCACTTGGAGCAGGCAGAGCAGAGCAGTGGTGTCAGCAGCGCCCCCACCCAACAGCTGAATTGCCAATGGCTGAATTGGAGTACTGCACCCTGCCAAGCCATGCTTCACGTAAATATATCAGCAGCCAGCTCGCGCTGACAGCAGGATGTCATTATTAGACCGGCTGCTTGGTGAGATTGTTTCGTTCATCGCATAGGCTATATAATTTTAGCCTATTTTAATACAATTCAAATAATCTAATTGTGTTTAGAGGGAATTATTTTCACCGGACATTATGACCGGAGAGATTAAATATGTCGGACTTCAACAGATTTTGCCAGTCAAATACCGGTAATTACCGGCTAACGGAAACGCTGATTTGACCGGCAAAATCTGTTGAAGTCCGACATATTTAATCTCTCCGGTCTTAATGTCCGGTGAAAATAATTCCCTCCAAGCACAATTTGATTATTTGAATTGTATTAAAATAGGCAAAAATTAAATAGCCTATGCGATGAACGAAACAATCATTACATTTGTTTCATCGTTGCTTCACCAAGCAGGTATAATAATGTTGTCAGCGAGAGCTTAGTGCTGGGTTTTGCGAGTGCATGTGTAGCTGCAGAGCCGGAGCAGCAGCGGCACAGTGCAGTACTCCAATTCAGCCATTGGCAATTCAGCTGTTGGGTGGGGGGCGCTGTTGAGCGGTCCCCAGATAGAACCAAAAAACAGCTGAATCTGCTGCTCTGCAGCGCCATACTCTTTGCAAATAAGTCGTTGCGAGGTGGAGAGTCATCACGCAAACCCACGATAATGTTGCCGTCTCTCTCTGCCAAATTTCTCAGTTCTTCGCTTGATATAATTAATACAAATGTCCAATATAACGGAATTCGTTAGCTCATAAAAATGTGATTATAACAGACTGCTGTTTATTATTGTATACTGTATTAATGTCGGGCGACTGCCCACAGACACCTATTTGATTTAAAGTCGGCAGCAGCACGGAGTCTCTGGACTTATTTTATTTGGAATATAATGATTGTATACGCAAAAGTAGCCTAGTTTTAATTTAAAATATTATAAATCTACATGCCTTGAGGATGTCAATTATTTTTAAGCTCAATAAACTCTGACCGGAATTTCTCTCATTTGACCGGTAGATTTAAATCTACCGGACCCTGAGACCGGCAACAATTTTTTCTAACGGAAACCCTGCCCTAAACGCTACATTCAGCATGCAAAAGGATTCTCCTGAGCTACAGCTGGACCCTATTCAGCAGCCCTCACTCATGCGATGTAAGCCAGGGACTCGAATACGCATGTTGTTGTAGGACATTGATGTCAGGAGCTATCTGTAGCTACTGCTGGATGGCGTTGGGACAATGCCTCAGTAAACTATTTAGTTTACTGCGACATTTCGTAGTGACTAGTGAGCTACCTAGCCAACGGAGGTATTATGCACTGGACTATTGCTGGAGCATTTGTTGATGTCTGGAGCTATCAGTAGCTAGCCGGCTGGATAACGTTACACAATGCCTCATGTATTAAACTAAGTGAATAGTTGACTGGGTCATTTTGTAACGGTAGCTAACGTTATCTCACGAAGGTCCCACACTGACTAGACTAACGTCACAGTGACTGCAGGGCTGTACACTGCGATGATCTCGTCGCGAATTGCCCCTTTGATTGGCCGTTGCGATTGGTAAATATTATCTGGGGGCGGGCTTGCGAGTAGTGCTTTCAAGCCTTGCATTCGCATTTCACTCCTAAATTATCCAAGGCGTGTGATGACGCGATGCCGTCACTCACGCGAGCTGAGCAGTGAGCACTCAGCAAGTATGATCAGCGGGAACAATCGACTGAGCACTCACTCTGATAGACTGGCTGACTGTCTGATTTAGCTATGAAGAAAAGTAACGTTAGTATTGCTTCATATTTTCGACGCGTTAACTGAACTCAGACACACGGAGAGAGCTGCGGCGTCTGCTGCTCCTCCTCCCTCGCGCACCCGTGGCTGTTGTAAACACTAGTCTCTAGTGGGACACTGGGACCTCGGTGAGCCTGCCAGCCGGCTAGCTACTGATAGCTATCAACAAATGCTCCAGTAAGTCTAGTAGTGCATGATAGCTCGCGTTAGCTTACTGTTCAAAACGAAACGTCCCATTAAACTAAATAGTTCAGATAGCTCCTGATATCAATGTCTAGTTATAACACTGAGTCGATGCGTATTCGAGCTGAGGGCACGCTGAATATAGTCAATAGGTCCAGCTGCAGCGCCGGAGAATCCTGGCCGTAGCTGGAGGCTACAGTATAGGGTCCAGCTGCAGCTCCGGGGAATCCTGGCCGTAGCTGGAGGCTACTCGAGTACACACAGACAGTGGAGCTGGTTGCATATAGCGAGCATTTAGACTTGTTGCGTGGTGGCGATGTCTCGCAGATAATACAACTACAAGTATGATTATATAATATATATATTTTATTAAAAAAAATTATATAAAATTTTTTTTTTTTTTTTATCAAAAACAATCGATATAAATAATGGTAAATTGTTATTTAAAAATGTGCCCCTAAAAAATATTTTTTGCCCCTAAATTTCTCATTTAGGGGCAAGTGTGCCCCTAGTGAAAAAGCTTAGCGTACAGCCCTGGACTGTCGGAGGCAATAGCCTCTGTTTACATGCAGGCATACAGAAACAGGTGGGGAGGGGTAGGAGCAGCAGCAGCAGTGCGCGGTGCGCGCTGCATGTCTGTGCTGAGACAGCGAGTGAGAACTCCGCTAAAGAATTGGATCATGATTTTCGGTTTTCACATGACTATTTGATTGAGCGCCACACGGCGGTCAGACCTCTCAGTGGGAGGCGCCAAACGTAAAAACTGAGCGCCAATGACGGGTGGCGCTCTCTAGTTTCGGTCCCTGGATGTAAATGTATGTTTCCCATGTCAATAAAGAAAAGTCAAGATAGACTGCGCTCACAAATTATAACACTGGGTGCTGAAATCCCGTCGAGTATAATAGAAAAAGAAAGCAATACGCTTGGACCAGCACTCACAGATTTTGGTATATTTAATGTAGGGCTGGGCGATATGGCCTAAATATGATATCACGATATTTTCTGACCTTTCGGCGATACACGATACGCATCACGATGTTTTTCTTTTTTTCCCCAAACAATTCATTATGAGGCTTACCAAGACAGTATTTGAGTTTGCAAGCTAACATTAAAGACAAAATAAAATACCCATGCATTTAGCATTTTTATATTATATATTAGATTTAGATTATTGGATTATTAGATTATATATTGCATATATTTAGCAATGAGATATTATATGATTTAGATATGAAATATGATGAATTGAAAATGGGGGACCCTGATGTAAACAAGACGAAAGTCTTTCGCTGGTCTGCATCCCCTTAACAATTGTATGTATTGAGCTGTACTGTACCCATTCTGCAATGTTAATAAAGTTTTAAATCAATCAATAGGATTTTAGCATTTTTATGAAACTACTGTATATTTGTATGTCTCTAAATGTTTTGATGAATTGAAAATGGAGGACCCTTATGTAAAAAAGCCGAAAGTCTTTTTCTGGTCTTCATCCTCCAGTCAGTCCACTGTTGTTGTATTGAGCTGTACTGTATTGTACCCATTCTGCAATCGTTAATAACGTTCATTCATTCAATCATTCAGCCGGCAACAGAATAATTTTGATTGACAGTCGAGTCTGCCAATTACGTCACACCGATTGTACCCGCCCTGCTGTTCTTAGCACCAATCGGCAAGCAGCGCTATTTTTTTTTTACATTCCTGAATGCCCTCCTTGATTTTAACGAGAGCTCAGCTCAACGACAACAACAACAGCTCACCGCAGCCGACGAGTGATTACTAGCGCACCGCAGCATGAGTGACAACGAGGCATAATGATTTTACTGCAACAAATGTTATAATAAAAGCCTTTCCATACATCTGTCTGATTGAAAACTTTATTAACAGACCGCAGAATGGGCACGCACAACTCGGCACGGACTGAGATATGAACAGTAACGCTTGCTATCTATGTCGTCATCGGACGTTGCTATGTTTGGGTAAATACGCTGATGTGTAACTATATAACGTGTAACTATATAATGTTGATGCCACAAAACGAATGCCTTTGTTAATCATAAGTACTAACTAACTTTGATGCAGTAGTGTGTGTGTGGGAGCGGCGTTGTTCAAAAGTTTGAACGGGGTGGACCAGATTGACGCGACACAATCCTCTTGGGCAAAACATCACGATATCCACGATACGTTAAAAAAGTGTATCGTTAATGAACTGTACCCGATATTTATATAATATCGTCATATCGCCCAGCCCTAATTTAATGGCAGCCTGAAACAAACATGTTTGTTTCAGGCTGCCATTAAATATACCAAAATCTGTGAGTGCTGGTCCAAGCGTATTGCTTTCTTTTTCCATGTCAATAAAGCCCATTTGAATTTAATTGAAAGAGAGTGGTAGAGAGAGGTAGAGTGACACAGAGAGAAAGGGACATAGAGAGAGGTTGGTAGAGAGAGGTAGAGTGAAATAGAGAGAGAGGTAGAGAGAGTATTCCTGGTAACAGTCAGAGAACAAAGCGCCTCTGTCTTCTGCTGGCCTGTGTGTGTGTGTGTGTGTGTACTTCTGCATGCTTTATTCCCCCATTCCTGACCCCTCCATACCATAATAATCAGTGGTGGTGACCACGATGTCACCATAGAGATATGACATCATACCTGGCGGCCATTATTGACTGCAGTTTAGCTAAATATCAGTTCAGGGTGCCCAGTCTAGGAGCTACTGGGAGCAACCCTATTTACCAGTCATGTCAGTCATCTCTCTCTCTCTCTCTCTCTCTCTGATCTAAAGATAAACAAAGGGTTTTAAAAGTGTATTTATCTTCTCGTATAGTACCAGAGAGAAGCTGAGGAGAATCAACCAGCAACAAAAGCAAAATTTGTTAAAAAAAAAAAAAGATTATTATAATAAAAAAACAATTATAATTTTTTTTTGGTATCGAAAGTATCGATAGTATCGATAATTTTCAAGGTATCGTATCGAAGTCGAAATTCCAGTATCGTGACAACACTAATCTGTCAGAATAATCGCAATTAGATTATTTCCCAAAATCGTGCAGCCCTACTGTGGATGGGGAATGTGATTGCACCAAAGCAGAGTCACTCACAGACAGTGGGTCCACTCACGGTCTCACGCCGCGGGACAGATTATTGTGTATTTAACCCTTTCACTGCCACACCACAGCCGGTTGTGTGATAGTAAAGGGGTAACCTTCTGTCGTGTGGCAGTGAAAGGGTTAAAAGTACTGCCAATGTAGCCTTTAGGTGATCTCCGTTGATATAAGTCAGACATACTTGCTTTGTTTACGTCTCGGCTACTGGCGCATACCTGCTACCTGTGACGTAAGCAGTACGCGCGACCAGAGCCGTGACAACCCGTTCGTCATCGTTTTAACAGATTTATACGTTTTGATAGTTTAGACGAGATCGCAAAGCTTTTGCGTTTCTAGGAATTCCACCCTGGAAGGTAGTCTCACTTTTTTGCGGTTTCACCCCGTAAAAACGCCGTTTCCGTATAAACGAAAGGCACATCTGTAAAAATATTTTTGCGGATTCACCTGCTAGCGTTTCCGTCTAAACAGGGCCTAAGTCTCTACCAGTCTACTCTGAGTCCGTCAGACAGGAAGTACCATGGTGCAACATACAAATGTGTCCGTGTAGCAACACAAGCCAATAACTTACAGGACAGGGGCCCGGGGAGGGAGCTCTGTGTGTGTGTGTGTGTGTGTGTGTGTGTGTGTGTGTGTGTGTGTGTGTGTGTGTGTGTGTGTGTGTGTGTGTGTGTGTGTGTGAGACAGAAGTCAGAGGAATAACGACTGTTATTCAATAGATTAAATTAGTTTAAGAATAAAAAAATAAATACATTTTAAGAGAATCTCAAATACATTATTTTATTTAAGTGTAGGCTATAGTTAATGTTTTATTTTTTACAGTTTTTGTATTTTTCTGACATGGTAAATGGCTGCTTTTTTATATAGCGCTTTTATCCAAAGCGCTTTACAATTTGTTCCTTACATTTTACCCAATCACTCACACATTCACACAACGACGGCGCAGGCAACCATGCAAGGTGCCAACCTGCTCATCGGGAGCAGTTAGGGGTTAAGTGTCTTGCTCAAGGACACATCGACACGCTGCCCGGGAGGAGCGGGAATCGAACCGGGAACCTCCGGATTGCCAGACGACTGCTCTACCTCCCGAGCCACTGTCGCCCCTGACATGGGGGCTCAACAATAAATGACAATCAGAAATGTCAAGTTGCATGTTGTTATTCTAACCAGCTTAGTTCTGTTGCATTTCCAATTTATTTATTTAAATTATAAATTGATCAGGTATCGATAAGAGAATCGATAAAGAATCGAATCGATAAGCAGAATCGATAATGGAATCGTATCGATAAAATCCTATCAATTCCCATCCCTAGTAGCGAGTGCAACGCCGTCTAACGTCCGTGCGGATCATTGGAGTAGGGTATATCTGCAGTGCCGCAGCCCCATACTCATTGATTAATGATACTAATACTAATCTATACAATCACCTGTTGTTGAATAAATACCATTAATTTCTAGTTATTACTAAAAAAACAGTATATATAAAAAAATATATATATTTAATATAACATGCACAACTAACCGAATGTTGTTTGTTCATTCCACGCAGCGCGCAGCTACACTGAACGATAGCTGTAATTCAGCATAGCATATTAGCTTTAGTATGAGTCAATACTAACTGACAAGCCAGAGCCATGTCATTGTTCAACTTTATTGCGAACTTTATCACGCATTTGAAACGGCATCACCCGAATGTGAATATCACTGGTACACCGAAGAAACAGATCCTAGTGCAAACCCAGCTCCCCGTTGCATTCAAGCAGCATCTCGCTATTAATTCAGACCGGGCCAAAGCAATAACAAACGCATATGTGTTTTTATAGCAGCAGATCTGCGGCCATACTCCGTTGTCGAGAACACTGGGTTTAAGCACATGTTAAAAGTAATATAGCCCCGCTAACTAGTTCCCTCTCGTCCGTATTTCAGCCAGCAAGTCATACCACCAGCTCTATAAACTAGCCCCTTTCATGACTGTGATGCAAGCCCTGCCCCTGTATTGAAGCATCACAGTCATGAAAGGGGTTATAATATGTATAAACAAGCACACGCTACAGTTGTCCACGACTTATCCTCCAAGGCATCTGCTATATAATAATCTTCAGATTTACTTAAGTGTTATTACTAGGTTACAGCAGTAAGCATTAGTTTGCTCAGTCAATTATGGCCAATTCGTTTTATAGTTTAATACAGTTAAATAAATAGATAAATGAAAAGCACATTTTTGTGTACCGAAAATAATACCGAACCGTGACTTCAAAACCGAGGTACGTACCGAACCGTGGATTTTGTGTACCGTTACACCCCTAGCCGATACCCAAAGCTTAGGTATCGGAATCGGATAGGGAAGGAAAAAATGTGGAACGCCCTACCCAAAGCTGTAAAATAATGTGAATCCCTACCCTCCTTCAAAACCACTCTCAAAGAGCACCTACGGGTGGCTGCAATTAGAAACTGGCCCCGGTAAATGTCAAAATCCCCCGCCCACCCCCTCCAATGTACAGTTTCTTCCCCTTCTGATGTATATTTGGTTATGATCTCTTTTTCTTACACAGTACCATATATTTGTATGTCATAAATGACTTGAATTGAAAATGGAGGACCCTTATGTAAACAAGACGAAAGTCTCTCTGGTCTGCATCCTCTTAGCAGTTGTTAGTATTGAGCCGTACTGTATTGTACCCATTCTGCAATCTGTTAATAAAGTTTTCAATCAATCAAACAGCTATGGATCTCCCAAACTACAGTATAGACAGCTATAGATCTCCCAAAATACAGTATAGACAGCTTTTCTCAGATAGAGGTCCTGAGACAGAGGGTCCCTGGCCTGTCACGTATCATCAATTTGGAGGTTCTTGACATTGGAAAGGTTTGAGAAGCATGGCTCTAACTTTAACCCCTAACAGAATGGGTACAGTACAGTACAGTACGGCTCAATACACACAATTGTTAAGGGGATGCAGACCAGAGAAAGACTTTAGTCTTGTTTACATCAGGGTCTCCCATTTTAAATTCATCATCATAACATACATGACATACAGATAGACAATACTGCTACATCTATACATTTATGACATACCAGATCTACAAATACAGTACTGTTTATGATACAGGAGGAACTTATAGCTCCTGTGTGTGACAGCCAGGTTGTATGAAGCTGCAGCTGGTGTCATGGTCCTCCTGTCGACATCAGCAGCAACAGCAGGGTGGAGTGACAGCAGCGAATAGTTAGGCTGATCTATCAACTTCTATCAACTAAAACACAAACTAACACGTTAGCTGTGCTACTAAAACAGGTTCCTGTCGACACAACAACGTGTTGAGGAGCAGGTGGACACTGTTTACACAACCTTCACACTAAGCTGTGTTTATTATTAAGTTAGCTGCTGTTAGCTCTGTTAGCTGCTAGCTGTTATAGCTGTTAGCTCTTATAGCTGTTAGCTGTTAGCTCTTATAGCTGTTAGCTCCGTTAGCTGTTAGCTCTGTTAGCTCCGTTAGCTGTTAGCTCTGTTGTTTTGGGAGCTACATGCTAACAGTTAGCTTCCTGCCCCAACAACCTGTTGATAAAACAAAGAGACACTTCAAACACAACAAACAGATACTCACTGTGTTTCCTCTCCTCTCGGGACTTTAATAAACCTCCTCAGGGCGGACTGGTGTTAGTTAGTCCTCAGTTAGGGCTCTAACTCAGCTAGTTAACCAGACTAACTAACTAACTAGCAGCTAGTTCCACTCAACCAGCGGACTGCCGGACTCCAGTCTGCTGACGTCACTCAGCCCGGACCCCTCCCACCTGCATCTAACCGCCTCTGGGATTGGACGAGATCCCAGAAGGAAGGAATTCTCTTTTGGCCAATCATGGAAGCCCTTACAATCAAAGCCTCTAATCATAATGAACCACTTTGAGGCTGAATGAATGAATGAATGAATGAATGAATGAATGAATGAATGAATGAATGAATGAATGAATGAATGAAAACTTTATTTAACAGATTGCAGAATGGGTACAATACAGTACGGCTCAATACATACAATTGTTAAGGGGATGCAGACCTGAGAAAGACGTTTGTCTTGTTTCCATCAGGGTCCCCCATTTTCAATTCATATAGACATATATGACATACATGACATACAGATAGTCAGTACTGCTACATCTATACATTTATGACATACCAGATTTGCAAATACAGTACTGTTTGTGATACAGAAGGAGTCAAGAAAAGGGAGTATATACATTTGACGTAGAAACTGTACATTGGAGGAGGTTGGGTGGGGGGGGTTGGGTACATTGGGATATTGACAACCATACTGGGTAATTTACATTGGAGGTGGTTGGGGGGGGGGGGGGGGGGCGGGGGGCACACTGTATAAACAAGTAACACTGTACATTGAGGGGGGGGGGGAGGAGACACTGTACAAACAAACACAAATGTACATTGAACTATTGACAAAACCATACTAGGTAAATGACTGTACATTGGAGGGGGTTGGGTTAGGATATTTACAGGGGCCAGTGTTGAATTGCAGTCTCCCGTAGGTGTCCCTTGAGAGAGGTTTTGAAAGTGGGTAGTGATCCACATTCCTTTACAGCTTTGGGTAGGGCGTTCCACATTGATGTGGCATAATTGCGAAACGTGTTTAGTCCCTTATTTGAGCCGAATCTGGGTTTAACATGATTTGTGGAGCTCCCTCTGGTGTTATGATCGTGGTATTCACTGACCTTTGGGAAGTATTTTGACATGTACATGGGTACCTTGGTCGTGTAGTGTATCTTGTAGACCAGGCCCATTGCAAGTTGTTGTACTCTGTCGTCTACTCTAAGCCATCCTAGGTTGTCAAAGTGGGCAGGGGTGAGGTGGGTTCTAGGAGTAAGGTCAAGCAGTAGTCTGACCAGTTTGTTTTGAGATGTTTGTAATTTTGTTTTTAGCGCCTTTGAGGTGCTTTGGTACCATGAGGTGCAAGCATAGTCGTAGTACCCCTGAATGAGTGCTCCTGCCAGAGTCTTCAGGGTGTTCTTTGATGAACATTGTTACTCAGCTGATAGAGTTGTGCCCTTCCTGCTGTGTTGTTGTACAGAACTTGTAAGTCGCTTTGGATAAAAGCGTCAGCTAAATGACTAAATGTAAACAGTCTTCCTCTCGTCTCCTCGTGTCTGGATGAACTCAGCTCCTCTGTGTGATGATTGATTGAATTGATTGAAAACTGTATTAACAGATAGCAGAATGGGTACAGTACAGTACAGTACGGCTCAATACACACAATTGTTAAGGGGATGCAGACTGCAGACTGCAGACTGCAGCTTTGATTGATTGATTGATTGAAAACTTTATTAACAGATTGCAGAATGGGTACAATACAGTACGGCTCGATACACACAATTGTTAAGGGGATGCAGACCAGAGAAAGACTTTCATCTTGTTTACATCAGGGTCCCCCATTTTCAATTCATCAGGACATATATGACATACATGACATGGGACGTGCACAGGACTTTAGAGGGGCAGGTGCTCAAAGGCTTAAAAGGGCACTACACTTGTGTGTATATATTAACCGAGCGTGCATAGCGCGCAAGTGCGATTTTTAAGGGCCCTTTTCGGGCGGGGGGCCCCCTTTTTATGCTTTTTGGGGGGTTTTGGTGATCAAATATTGAACATTGAACTATAATAATCAGTGCAGGAGCTCACTTATCCTTGAAAGACACTTTTATCACCAAAGGAAGAGGGAGGGATGGCAGTACCCAGCCTACAAGATTATTACTATGCAGCACAACTGAGAGCAGTGACGTGCTGGTGTAACGACAGATATGAGGCAAGATGGAAAGACATTGAAAAAGAAGGGGAGGGATACAAGGTACAAGCTCTGGTGGGGGATAGGGAACTATTTAAAGAAAAAGAGGGACTATTAGATCCAATCACCAAATGCACCTTGACCATATGGAACAGAGTAGTAAAAACACACAAATTGGAGAAGCAGTCAGGGGTTCTGAGATGGGTAGCACATGACAAGAGATTCAAACCAGGGAGGTTAGACCATGGATTCAGAAGGTGGGAGAGGGGGGGGCAACAGCAATATGCAAAATGATAGAGAAGGGAGAAATGCAGACACTACAAAAATTAAAGGAGAAATTTGGACTAGAAAACAGGGACCACTTCAGATATCTACAGGTTAGAGACTACTACAACAAAGAAATAAGGGGGGCCAAAGACGAGGAACAGAATGGAATAATAAAGATGATAGTATGGGCATACGAAGGGGGGCAAGGAAGAGTAATATCAGCAATATACCGGGCTATAATGACCAGCAAGGGACACACGACCGATTACATGAGGGAGAAATGGGAGAGAGAGCTAGAGATAGAAATAACAGGGAAGGAATGGGGGAACATATGCGAGGTACAACATTCAACAACAGGATCGAGAATATGGAAAGAATTTGGATGGAAAAACATAATCAGATTCTTTATAACCCCAGAGCTGAAGGGAAAATATGCACCAACACAAAAAGCATGCTGGAGGATGTGTGGGAAGGAGGGGGCAAATCACACGCACATATTCTGGGGATGTCAGAAGCTGAAGGGGTATTGGGAGGAGATAGGGGAAGCAATGATCAGAATATTAGGATACGGGATACCACAAACAGGACTGGTGCTTTACTTAGGAGACCTGACACACGAGGGAATACAAGGGGGGGACAAATATTTAATAAAGATAATGTTGATAGCGGCCAGAAAAGCAATAACGAGACTGTGGTATAAGGAAGACCCACCGACAATAGCAAAATGGGTAGGAATAGTGGAAGAAATACAGGATATGGAAAGGATAACACACATGCTGAGGTTACAGGAAGAGAAATTTGGGGAAAGATGGGGAAAGTGGGAGGATTATAAAAGGAACGAGAACGACATCACAGAGGAAGAACCAAATGCAACACAAGAGAGCGAAGGGTAAAGGAGGAAAGATGTTCAAGCAGGGTCTATGAACCCATGTCACACACCTATACTTTAGTTAGTATTTTCTATTTTGTTTTTGGGATATTACAAGTGCTGAATGCTTTTATACCTTATTATTTATGTCTGTTTAACGGTGTGATATTAAATATTCAGGGATGATGTGGTTTGTGTATGGGTGAAACAAAAGGCAAAGTGAAAGTTAATAAACAAGAGAAAAAAAAAGAAAGGACGAAGGAGAAGGGAAGAAAGAAACTCAAGGAGGGTCTCTGGACCCAGATCACACATACAAACCTTAGTCAGCATTTATTGTCTTTGAGTAGGAATTACCTGTTTATGCCTGTTTAAGGGAGATACACAATCAGCCTTTGTATCAAATACCTAGAAAACAACAGTAGGGGAACCAGACAACTAACCATGTGATACCCATGTAAATATTTATGTGCACTGTTTTTTCTTTTTGTTTTTATTGTGATGCTAGTCTCTTCATTTTTTATTATTTATTTTTTGTAAGTGCTGTCTGTCTAAATAACTGTTAATAAAAATGTAAGTTTAAAAAAAAAAAAAAAAACACTTTTATCACTGACTTAAAAGGCCCATACATCTCCATAAATGTTCAGGAGGGAGGGAATAAGTGCTTACCCTACAGACCCCAAGAAGTGCTGTATATTTTGCATTGTTTAATATAAATGCATTTTTTATTCCAATCCCGATTTGTATTTGAGATTCCCAAATCCCATCGGACTTGACTTCTTCGTGTCCCTAAGTGAATGTAATACCAGCATTCAACTGTATGCGCCACAGTGGTTTCTATCATCATCATCATCATCATCATCATCATCATCATCATCATCATCATCATCATCATCATCATCATCACCACCCACGCTATGCATAAAATATATAGGTCCGCGGAGAGGCACGCTGAGGAGGCCATGCAAACTGCAATGGAATATGGGGCATCTCTCTCTCTTTACCTAATATTTTGATTCTATCCTGACATTTTTCAGCTGGAAGGGCAGTCTATATGCATAACGGTAAAAAAATATATATTTTTTTTATTTTTTCAAAAATGGCACTTTTTTATGAGGCTCAAAAAGGCAGGTGCTCAAGCACCCCTTGGGCTCTATGTGTGCACGTGCCTGCTGTACACTCTTACTAGTTACGCTGCTGGTCAGTATGACTTTATACCTGTATCACTGTACACATTAATACTACAACTCTGTACATACATCTGATTAGCACTATTATTACTCAGTAGTGTTATGGTGATGTTATTACCCCTCCTGCTGGTAATATGTAGGAACTGTCATCTAGGTTTGAAGACTACCGGATGGGGCGTCTTCGTATATGGCCCTGACTGGTAGAAGGCTTAGCGCGAGCCAGAGGCTTGATTGATTGATTGATTGATCGAAAATGTTATTAACAGATTGCAGAATGGGTACAGTACAGTACAGCTTAATACATACAACTGTACACTGTACATTGGAATACTGACAAAGCCATACTGGGTCATTTACTGGGACATTTGTGGGGGCCAGTTTCGAATTGCAGTCTCCCGTAGGTGCTCTTTGAGAGTGCTTTTGAAAGTGGGTAGTGATTCACATTCCTTTACAGCTTTGGGTAGGGCGTTCCACATTGATGTGGCATAATTGCAAAACGTGTTTAGTGCCTTGTTTGAGCCGAATCTGGGTTTAACATGATTTGTGGAGCTCCCTCTGGTGTTGTGATCGTGGTATTCACTGACCTTTGGGAAGTATTTTGACATGTACATGGGTACCTTGGTCGTGCAGTGTATCTTGTAGACCAGGCCCATTGCAAGTTGCTGTATTCTGTCGTCTACTCTAAGCCATCCTAGGTTGTCAAAGTGGGCAGGGGTGAGGTGGGTTCTAGGAGTCAGGGCAAGCAGTAGTCTGACCAGTTTGTTTTGAGATGTTTGTAATTTGGTTTGTAACTAGCAGCTGTATGCATTACTGAGAGCCTAACAATAAAGAAACATACTGAAACAAGGTGTCAGAAGTGGTCTAGCTTAACACGCTAGGAAGTAAAGTAATTATGGCTGCTTTCGGAAATATCTCCGCTCCGGAGGGCATGCAGATGTCCGGAGATTCTTGCAAAAACGGGGAAATGTTCTGAGCTGAGTTTGAGGACTTTTCGCTAGCAACAGGTCTGACGGAGAGACCCGCGGAGATACAAGCCACCACGCTGAGGAGAATAATGGGCAGTGAGTGTCTGCATATTTACATGCACAATCTTACACTGACTGCTGACCAGAAACGGGATGAGATGCTACGGGACCGGCTCGTATTGGGCATTTCAAGTGAAGGAACCAGACGCAGGTTGCTCCGGGAACAGGACTTGACATTGCCAGTAGCTGTGGAAATATGTCGCCTCATGTCTCGTTGTGGCGGCTCGGCTCTTGTCTGAAGAGGGTCGTGCCACGTTCATTCCTCGTGGATGTTGATGGGACTCTCGACAGGCGTAACAGAGTGGACCTCCTCGTGGATGTTGACTCTCTACAGGCGTAACAGAGTGGACCTCCTCGTGGATGTTGATGGGACTCTCTACAGGCGTAACAGAGTGGACCTCCTGGTGGATGTTGACTCTCTACAGGCGTAACAGAGTGGACCTCCTGGTGGATGTTGACTCTCTACAGGCGTAACAGAGTGGACCTCCTGGTGGATGTTGACTCTCTACAGGCGTAACAGAGTGGACCTCCTGGTGGATGTTGACTCTCTACAGGTGTAACAGAGTGGACCTCCTCGTGGATGTTGATGGGACTCTCTACAGGCGTAACAGAGTGGACCTCCTCGTGGATGTTGATGGGACTCTCTACAGGCGTAACAGAGTGGACCTCCTGGTGGATGTTGACTCTCTACAGGCGTAACAGAGTGGACCTCCTGGTGGATGTTGATGGGACTCTCTACAGGCGTAACAGAGTGGACCTCCGGACGGCAAAACTGTGTCTTTGCCCATTTCCGCGTTGAACAGCCTGCAAACTACCTGGCGTTCTATCGCCACGCTCTAAGACAAACTCTAACCTTAACCAACTTCGAAGAGTGCCTAAGCTTAACCAGTGTAGAAACAGGCGTCGGCCAATCAGAGAGCGTCTCCGAGAAATGCGGCTTGGTTTGGTATTCACGCGTTCTCTCCATGGCTTCACTGTGGCTTCTGCCCCGCCCCCTCCCAACAGCTGTTAGCAGCAGTTGTTCATTTCAAAATGACACTCAAGATGTATTATGTCATTTCAGTTTGATTAGGAAGTGTTCTATGGTGTGTTCTCAAGTATAAATAAATTAACTTCACGATGTAACTTCCTCCTCGAGATGGTTTGTTTTGATTTGTATAAAATTTATCCTCTGTCCGCCAGAGGGCGCCGTCTGACTCAATAATCAACTAGGCTGCAGTAAAAAACTTAAAACCAGATTCTCAAACATAAACATAAAGACGGACAACACGCTCATCACAGACAAGCTGGATGTAGCCAATTACTTAAACATCTTCTTCACAAACATAGCCACAACACTGGTAAACAAACTACCCTCCCACTCAGGGCATTATGGGGTAGAACACATAGTAGCATACTACAAAAACCTAGGGGTCCACAAAGACGACTTCAAACTTGAAATGGTAACAACCGATGAGGTACTCAAAAAATTGAGCGCCCTCCAACCTAACAAGGCCACTAGCCATGACAACATCCCCTCCAAATTCCTCAGAGACGCAGCAGCCGCCATCACCCCAGTCATCACACACATAATAAACCTCTCTATAAGACAGGGGCACGTCCCCAAGGACTTCAAAATTGCGAGAGTGACCCCTCTACACAAAAAGGGCAGCAAATTAGACCCAGGCAACTACCGCCCTGTTTCTATTCTTACCTCCATCTCGAAAGTCATGGAGAAAATAGTCTACGAACAGGTCGAAAAGTACCTGGCGGAAAAAAACCTAATCTACGAATTCCAATCTGGCTTCAGAACGTCCCACTCCACTGACACATGCCTCCTCTATTTGAACGACCACATCAAACAAGAGGTGGACGCTGGCAAATACTGCGGCATGGTCATGCTGGACCTACAAAAGGCCTTCGACACTGTCAATCACTCCATTCTAATGGACAAGCTAAAAGCAATTGGTTTTGATAGCCTATCAGTGAGCTGGATGCAATCCTACCTGGAGGGGAGAGAACAGATGGTAGAGGTAAACGGTACTCTATCCCCCCCCCCCTCACAGTGAGCTGTGGTGTTCCACAAGGAAGCATACTAGGACCGCTACTTTTCCTAATTTATGCAAATGACATGTCGTCAGCCTGTGACTGCAACTTGTTCCTGTTTGCGGACGACTCAGCCCTGCTGGTCTCTGACAAGAACAAATTGCAGGTTGAAAAAACCCTCAGCACGGAACTAGGCAAAATCTGCATATGGCTCGCTGATAACAAACTATCATTACACATGGGACCTGGAACCAACTGGAGAGAACAGCTCAAGACAGAGATGCTTGGAGATCACTTGTTGACGGCCTATGCCCCAGAAGGGGTAGCAGGCGTAAGTAAGTAAGTAAAAGTAAAACAGAGTCCATTCTCTTCGGTTCAAATAACAAACTCAGCAAGACCGACGGCTTCTCAGTTACAGTGGGTGACAATATTGTCACAAGGAAAGACGAAATTACCTACCTGGGTTCCATCCTAGAGGCTAATCTTTCCTGTGACAAAATGGCATCCAATGTAATAAAAAAAGTCAACCAACGAACTAGATTCTTGTACCGGATCTCCTCTCTGGTAAACAAGAATACCCTGAAGACTCTGGCAGGAGCACTCATTCAAGGGTACTATGACTATGCGTGCACCTCATGGTACCAAAGCACCTCAAAGGCGCTTAAAACAAAATTACAAACATCACAAAACAAACTGGTCAGACTACTACTTGACCTGAACCCCAGAACCCACCTCACCCCTGCCCACTTTGCCAACCTAGGATGGCTTAGAGTAGACGACAGAGTACAGCAACTTGCAATGGGCCTGGTCTACAAGATACACTATACGACCGGGGTGCCCATGTACATGTCAAAATACTTCCCAAAGGTCAGTGAATACCACAACCACTACACCAGAGGAAGCTCAACAAATCATGTTAAACCCAGATTCGGCTCAAACAAGGGACTAAACACGTTTCGCAATTATGCCACAACAATGTGGAACGCCCTACCCAAAGCTGTAAAGGAATGTGAATCCCTGCCCACATTCAAAACCGCCCTTAAAGAGCACCTACGGGAGGCTGCAATTCGAAACTGGCCACCGTAAATGCCCAAAACCCCCACCACCTCCTAATAGACAGTCTCCTCCCCACCGCATGTATATATTCCCTCCCCGCCGTATGTATATTTCCCTCCCACCCACCCACCCCCTCCTAATGTACAGTCCCCTCCCCATCATATGTATATACTCTGTCAGGATCTAGGGGTAACAGTACTGTATATTTGAATACCGCCTATGTCACAAATGTATCAGTACTAAATACCTATATGTCCCTATGCCATAAATGTCATGTATGTTGTGTATGTCATAAATGTCTATATGAATTGAAAATGGGGGACCCTGATGGAAACAAGACAAACGTCTTTCTCAGGTCTGCATCCCCTTAACAATTGTATGTATTGAGCCGTACTGTATTGTACCCATTCTGCAATCTGTTAAATAAAGTTTTCATTCATTCATTCATTCAGACCAGATGAGCTGTGCACTTTGTGTCCACCAGAGGACGCTGCTGTCTAGTCCATTGAGCTGCCACATCACAGCAGACCAGGCTTGAGGCCTGAGAGGACCTAACAGCTGGCTCGTTGGTCTAGGGGTATGATTCTCGCTTAGGGTGCGAGAGGTCCCGGGTTCAAATCCCGGACGAGCCCTGCATTTTCCCCCCAGGGTCTCAGTAAACAAAACATGATTAGATTGTATCTCAGGAAACAAAACTGATTAGACTTTAAACCTACTTTCATAACCGTTTGTTCAGCAAAATGTCAAATGTAAACTTTGAACAAAGCTATAACCTGACTTAGCAGTGTATTATGTAGCTATAACATGACTCAGCAGTGTATTATGTAGCTATAACATGACTTAGCAGTGTATTATGTAGCTATAACATGACTTAGCATGTGCGTCACTGGGTTTTAGACAGCAGGGGGGGAGAGAAGGTTTTAGACAGCAGGGGGGAGAGAGAAGGTTTTAGACAGGGGGGGAGAGAAGGTTTTAGACAGGGGGGGGGGGGGGGAAGGTTTTAGACAGGGGGGGAGAGAAGGTTTTAGACAGCGGGGGGGGGGGAGAAGGTTTTAGACAGGGGGGGAGAGAAGGTTTTAGACAGGGGGGGGGGGAGAAGGTTTTAGACAGGGGGGGGGGGTTTAGACAGCAGGGGGGGGAGAAGGTTTTAGACAGGGGGGGGGGGGGAGAGAAGGTTTTAGACAGGGGGGGTGCAGAAATGGGATGTGACGTCAGAGGATACGATCCGGTCAGTGTTTCACAACACAGACTGGAATGTGTTCCGCGACACAGATAACATTAATGCCTACACGGAGACAGTGCTGGACTATGTTTGTACTAGGGTGAAAGAAACAATCCCCACTACCAAAATGAAAGTTTACCCAAATCAAAAACCCTGGGTAGACAAATCCGTCCGTGAAGCTCTGAGAGAGCGCACCAAAGCATACAACGACGGCCTAGAGGCAGGCAACATGAATGACCACAAGGTGGCGCGATACAACGTAAGGAGGACTGTGTCAGAGGCCAAACGACGCTACAGGGATAAAATTGAACTCCAGTTTGAACAAGCTGACTCTAGAGCTATGTGGCAGGGGCTCAAAACGATGACAGACTACAAAGGCGCCTCCCTCAAACTGAACAGTGACATCTCCTTAGCAAATGACCTCAATACCTTCTATGCGAGGTTTGATGCTGGTAATAACAACACCAGCTCACAAGCCTCGGCAATGGGGGGGGGGGGTCGGCTGCTGATGGAGGCGCAGTGTTCAGGGTAACAGAGCATGAGGTGAGGCGGACCTTTAAAAAAGTGAATATCAGGAAGGCAGCAGGTCCAGACGGCATCCCCGGCCGCGTCCTAAAAGTCTGTGCCGACCAACTGGCCCCAGTATTCACTGACATATTTAACCTGTCCTTAGAACAGGCTGTCATCCCCACCTGCCTGAAGAAGTCCACTATTATCCCTGTACCCAAAAAATCCAAGCCTGCTTGCCTCAACGACTACCGCCCTGTAGCTCTCACCTCCATAGCCATGAAGTGCTTCGAGAAGCTAGTAAAGGGCTACATCTGCTCCTCCCTCCCCATCAACATGGACCCCCTGCAATTTGCATACCGCCCCAACAGGTCCACGGAGGACGCCATATCCCATGTGCTGCACACAGCAGCATCACACCTGGACAAGAGGCAGGGGAACTATGTGAGAATGCTATTCATCGACTACAGCTCGGCATTCAATACCATAGTCCCCTCCATACTCATAGCCAAGCTCAGGGACCTGGGCTTGGGCTATGACCTCTGCCAGTGGGTCTTGGACTTCCTGACTGGCAGACCCCAGGTGGTGAGAGCAGGCAACTGCACCTCCTCATCCATCACCCTCAACATAGGGGCCCCCCAGGGCTGTGTTCTGAGTCCCCTCCTCTACTCCCTGTACACACACGACTGTGTGGCTCAGCGGAGTAGCAATACAATCGTCAAATTTGCTGACGACACAGTGGTGGTGGGCCTGATCTCTGCCAACGACGAGAGGGCCTACCTGGAAGAGGTCAAGGTCCTGGCGGGATGGTGCCAGGAAAACAGCCTCTCCCTGAACGTCAGCAAAACAAAGGAGATGATTGTGGACTTCAGGAGGTCGGGGGTCAAGGACTACAGCCCCCTCAGCATCGACGGGGCACCGGTTGAGAGAGTCAACAGCTTTAAGTACCTCGGAGCCTACATATCCGAGGACTTGACATGGACCACACACATTAACAGTGTTGTGAAGAAGGCACGACAACGCCTCTACTTCCTCAGGCGCCTAAGGAAGTTCCAAGTCAGCCAGAAGATCCTTAAGAACTTCTACTCATGTACAATAGAGAGCATCTTGACCGGCAACATCACCTCCTGGTTTGGGAATAGCACTGCACAAGACCAAAGCAGACTACAAAGAGTGACACGTTCAGCCGAACGCACAATTGGAGGGGGGCTCCCCACCCTCCAGAACATTTACTACAAGCGTTGCAAGGGCAAGGCTAAGAGAATCATTAAAGACTCCAGTCACCCGAACAACTGCCTCTTTGAACTGCTGCGGTCAGGCAAGCGATACAGGAGTCTCAAGGCGAGCACAGAAAGACTCAGAAGAAGCTTCTATCCCCAGGCCATCAGGCTGCTAAACGAACAATGAATGAACACTACACAACAACAACCACCAAACGCACATAGCACACACATCCACACGCACACACTCACTTTAAACAAACACACTGTAGCACCCACTCCACACACTTATAGCACACACCCACTTTAAACAAACACACTGTAGCACCCACTC
>NC_140166.1:219213739-219336239 GCF_963971535.1 Notolepis coatsorum
CAATTTTAGGTACAATTTACAGTAAGGTGTACGAGTTGTAGTGCAATCCTTCATCCATAAATATAAAGTGTGGGGAGTGGGTGCTACAGTGTGTTTGTTTAAAGTGGGTGTGTGCTATAAGTGTGTGGAGTGGGTGCTACAGTGTGTTTGTTTAAAGTGAGTGTGTGCGTGTGGATGTGTGTGCTATGTGCGTTTGGTGGTTGTTGTTGTGTAGTGTTCATTCATTGTTCGTTTAGCAGCCTGATGGCCTGGGGATAGAAGCTTCTTCTGAGTCTTTCTGTGCTCGCCTTGAGACTCCTGTATCGCTTGCCTGACCGCAGCAGTTCAAAGAGGCAGTTGTTCGGGTGACTGGAGTCTTTAATGATTCTCTTAGCCTTGCCCTTGCAACGCTTGTAGTAAATGTTCTGGAGGGTGGGGAGCCCCCCTCCAATTGTGCGTTCGGCTGAACGTGTCACTCTTTGTAGTGTGCTTTGGTCTTGTGCAGTGCTATTCCCAAACCAGGAGGTGATGTTGCCGGTCAAGATGCTCTCTATTGTACATGAGTAGAAGTTCTTAAGGATCTTCTGGCTGACTTGGAACTTCCTTAGGCGCCTGAGGAAGTAGAGGCGTTGTCGTGCCTTCTTCACAACACTGTTAATGTGTGTGGTCCATGTCAAGTCCTCGGATATGTAGGCTCCGAGGTACTTAAAGCTGTTGACTCTCTCAACCGGTGCCCCGTCGATGCTGAGGGGGCTGTAGTCCTTGTCCCCCGACCTCCTGAAGTCCACAATCATCTCCTTTGTTTTGCTGACGTTCAGGGAGAGGCTGTTTTCCTGGCACCATCCCGCCAGGACCTTGACCTCTTCCAGGTAGGCCCTCTCGTCGTTGGCAGAGATCAGGCCCACCACCACTGTGTCGTCAGCAAATTTGACGATTGTATTGCTACTCCGCTGAGCCACACAGTCGTGTGTGTACAGGGAGTAGAGGAGGGGACTCAGAACACAGCCCTGGGGGGCCCCTATGTTGAGGGTGATGGATGAGGAGGTGCAGTTGCCTGCTCTCACCACCTGGGGTCTGCCAGTCAGGAAGTCCAAGACCCACTGGCAGAGGTCATAGCCCAAGCCCAGATCCCTGAGCTTGGCTATGAGTATGGAGGGGACTATGGTATTGAATGCCGAGCTGTAGTCGATGAATAGCATTCTCACATAGTTCCCCTGCCTCTTGTCCAGGTGTGATGCTGCTGTGTGCAGCACATGGGATATGGCGTCCTCCGTGGACCTGTTGGGGCGGTATGCAAATTGCAGGGGGTCCATGTTGATGGGGAGGGAGGAGCAGATGTAGCCCTTTACTAGCTTCTCGAAGCACTTCATGGCTATGGAGGTCTGGATGGAGAAAAGTTCACTCGTAGGCAACGGAGCTTCAATACCTCACTGCTTAGGGATGAAACATTTAGATAAAAAATGAAGGTATGGATAAAAAATTATATAGATGAAAACAATGATCCTAACATGGACCCAAACATAATCTGGGAAGCTGCTAAAGCCACTTTAAGAGGACCAGGGCCGCCTGGGAGAAATGCGAGGCCCTGTGCGAGATTTAAACGCGAGCCCCCCCCCCCCCTGGCTCCCATGCGAAGACAGACCCACTGCACACAAGATGAGGTGGAAACCGAGATCCACTTCTTAACAACCTGCCCACTATACCAAGACATATACTTCCCACAAATTGCAAACACCCAAAGAGACTTTGAAAACATGGACAATAACTCAAAACTCCCATACCTACTGTTTGCAAGTGTAGCTGTACAATGAAAGAGTCGAGTCGCGCTGGTTCTTAATGCCGTGTATTGGAAAGCACAAGTAAACAAACCACCACTTCCCCAGGAAGTGAGACACGTAATATACCATACAGGCACCGGCCCAGCACGCCCACCAGGCGGAGCTGTAGCCCAGCCTGTAACATCTCCCTTCCTTTAGTAAGTAACAACATCAATCCGTGCAGACCTAAGTAGTATCAAAACACCTCATCAATAACAACCACAATTAAACACAGAATCACAATTTTCCCACATTCCCCATTTCCCTTTTTTTTATTTTTTTTTATATCTTACAGTCCATGCGCATGTGCACAGTCCTTGTGTGCTGGGGTGCGAGCGTGACTATGTGTATGTGTGTGTGTGTGTGTGTGTGTGTGTGTGTGTGTGTGTGCATGTGTGTGTGTGTGTGTGTGCATGTGTGTGTGTGTGTGTGTGTGTGTGCATGTGTGCGTGTGAGACAGTCTCAGTTTGTGTGCGACCTAGAGGTTAAGTCTGTCCGGAGGCCGTATCGGCCTCCCGCTCAGGGAGAAGGCCCGGGCCTGTAACTCACGGCCTGGTGTGTTACCCGTCTGCGGGGAAGACGGCGTCGACCTCGGGGCTGATGACTTTGGAGACTCCTCAGGACCGCTGACGACCTCTTCGGCGCTTCCCCCACTCGCAGGCTGCTCTGGGGCCAATTCTGGGTGAACTGACGGCTGGGGAGGGGCCGTTTCTGCTGGTCGGAGATCAACCCTGTTGCGGCGATACGCAGTCCCCTCCACGTCGACCAGATAGGACCGGAGTCCCAACTGCTGCAGGCACACGCCTCTCCTCCATCGGCCCGTCCTGTCACCCGGGAGTGGCTTCATCCGTATGGGCCGGCCGACGTTCAGCTCCGGCAGATCCTTCGCCGATCGGTCATACATCAGCTTTGCTGCTTGATGTTTCACTCTCAGCTCGTCCGGGACCCCTGTGACGACCTGAGGTACCAGTAGCTGGTCGGCCACAGGGAGAAGGGTTCTCAGTCTCCGCGACATAAGCCGCTGTGCAGGGATGCACTGCATACCCTCAGTGGGTATGTTTCTCCAATGTAAAATGGCCTTCCAGGGGTCCTCTCTGGCCCGGTCTGCCTTTCTGCACAGGCTCTTCACAATCTTTACCGCCGACTCCGCTTTGCCGTTAACCTTCAGGTGCCTCGGTGAGGACATAACGTGCTCAAAGCCCCACTCCCTCGCAAACGCCCGGAACTCCCCACCGGCAAACTGGCCCCCACCATCAGAAATGGCCTTGTCTGGGACCCCGTGGCGAGCAAACTGTGCCTTGCATCGTCGGATCGTGGTGTCCGCTGACAGATCAGGGAGCAAGTCGACCTCCCAGAAGTCCGAATAGTGGTCCACCACGAGAAGAAAGTTCTGTGCTGCATAGCTGTACAGGTCCATCTTACCAGCTGCCAGGGCCGTGTGGGGAGCGGGTGTGACATCATAGTCTCTTTCTGTTGTCCGTGTGCATACTCATTGCACACGGAGCACTGCTGTACGTAATCTTTGACCTCCCCTTGCATACCGGGCCAGTACAGTGTATCACGAGCCTGTCTGTAGCACGCCTCGGCCCCCACATGGTTGTAGTGGATCCGTCTCAGCATTTCCGGACGCATAGCTTTCGGAATTATGATGCGCTGACTCCCTCCATCCTGTGCACTTATCTCGTCTCTGATGGCCCAATAGTCCCGGACGGCTAAAGGGGTCTCCTCTTTGTGGTCTGGCCATCCCTTCAGCACGACTGACTTGAGTGTTTGCAGACACACATCCTCCTCAGTGTGTGTTCGAATCTGTGCCAGACGTTGGCTGCTGACGTTCAGATAGTCCGCCTGCCGAATGGCGGCCGTGTCCCACTGCTCCTGCCGCATGCTGCAGACCATTTCCCGTCTGTACAGTGTATCTGTTCTCTGTGGTGGGGTGGTGGCTCTGCTGAGTGTGTCACTTATGTACATTTCAGGGCCTGGCTTGTATACCACCGCCAGGCAGTAGTTCTGCAGTGTGAGGAGCATGCTCTGAAGGCGCTTTGGCGCACTGACGAGAGGTTTAGTGAAGATGGACACCAACGGGCGGTGGTCGGTCTCTGCAGTCACATCACCCCTCCCATATAGGTAGTAGTGGAAGCGTTGACAGGCGAATACGATGCTTAGGCACTCCTTTTCTATCTGTGCATAATTTTGCTCCGTTTGGGTCAATGCACGAGAGGCAAATGCGACAGGCTGTACCCCCTGAAGCAAGCAGCAGCCCAGACCCGTCTGACTGGAGTCGCTCTGTACGGTGACCGGCTTGTGGACGTCATAGTACCTTAGGACTGGCACCGCCGTGATCAGAGCCTTGATTTCCTTCATGGCAGCCTCATGTTTGGGCAGCCAGTGCCACATCACATCTTTGTCGAGCAGTCTCCTCAGAGGCTCACATACCGCTGACAAGCGTGGCATGAATCTCGACAGGTAGTTCACAAACCCGACACATCGCTGGACCCCTTTTGCGTCTGTGGGGTTTGGCATGTCCAGAACCGCCCTGACCTTGTCAGGGTCAACCTTGAGGCCCTCTGCGGACAGTATGTGGCCGTGGAAGCGGACCTCCTTCAGTCGAAACTGCAGCTTTTTCAGGCCCAGTCTCAGCTTTACCTCTGCATCTGTCCATTAGAGCGACGAGGTTCGTGTCATGGTCGTGGTTGGCCTCATCCTCGGTGTCCCCACAGCCAACTATGAGGATATCATCGGCTATGGGCTCAATCCCCGTCAAGCCAGCCAGCAGCTCATGCTGCTTTCTTTGGTACAGCTCTGGAGCCACTGACACACCGAAAGGGAGTTTTAGCCAACGTTTCCTACCCCACGGTGTCCAGAACGTTGTCATCAGGCTGCTCTCTTCGTCCAAACGGCACTGTAAAAATGCATCCCGTGCATCCACCAGCGTGAATATACGTGCCTTTGGCAGCTTATACAGCACGTCATCCAAAGTGAGCATCAGGTAATGGGACCGTTTCAGAGCTCGGTTAAGGGGCTTTGGTTCTATACATAGTCTCAATTTGTCTGGCCTTTTTACTATGACCAGATTGCTAATCCAGTCCGTGGGTCGAGTGACTGTGGTCAAGTGCCCATCTTCTTCATATTTATCCAGCTGTGCTTTAACAGCTGCCTTCAGGGCCACTGGAACGTTCCTGGGAGCACACTGCACCGGCGCCACCGTGCTGTCCAGCTCAAAGTGAATATCGCCGGGCAGAGACTCAACAGGGCTGGTGAACACATCATGGTAGGTGCTGACGAGCCACTTTTTGGTCAGTGACACCTTCCTGCAGTGCTCCACTTTATTCAGCTCCTCAGGAATGGTGAAGCGTATCAGACCAAGCCTCTCACATGTCTCCCCCGAAAGCAAGGGCCTCTGGCCAGTATGTACGACTTCAAAGTCCAGTCTGTGCGTCTTAGGCGGCACGGTGGTGTAGTGGTTAACACTGTCGCCTTACAGCAAGAAGGTCCAGGGTTTGATTCCCGCTTGGGGACCAGGTTTCCATGATGTCAGGTACCCAGGTGGGGTATCTCCCAGGCCTTTCTGTGTGGAGTTTGCATGTTCTCCCCGTGCTCGCAAGGGTTTCCCCCCCGATAAGATAAACCCAATGGAAAAACATGCACAACAACAGATCGCTAACGCTGTGGCGTCCTTGACGAAGACGGACAGGAGCACTTGGATTGGTCCCCTGGCGCGGCTCACGTTGACGCCTGTCTGCTCCCGGCTGCCCTTGGGGGGGAAGGACGATGGGATGGGTTAATCGCAGAGACGAATCGCATTGGCGATTCTAAAGAGACAATGCATGTGTGTGTGTTCCGGTGTGTGTGCTAAAAACTAACCGCTGTGTGTACCACTAAAAAAACATTGAGTGTCGTTGCATGCCGAATAAAGACCTCTGCAACAGGTCCTGCATTATTATTATTATTATTACCCCTAATGACGCATTGTGTGCTGTACACCCCCAACGAGCTCATCCACTCACTGTTGTAAAGTTTCAGTTTGATGAAGCTCTTCTGAAGGGGTGTTCTAGGTGCCAGTCTTGACTTGTCCTTGATGCTCATCACATTGCATGTGGCTCCCGAGTCGAGCTGGCACCTTTGGAGGCCTTTTTGCAGTGGTAGGTTGACAAACCACTTTTTCCAGTCCCCCACGCTCTCTGCTGTGTACACATCTCTCTCCTCCCGGTCGCTGTCCTCCAGTTCCCCTGGCCATGGGTCATCCACAGCATTTAACTGGCGAGCCTGCTGGCCTCTTTTCATGCAAACTTTTGCAAAATGGTTAGCCGTGCCACATGAACGGCATGATTTACCAAAGGCGGGGCACTGGTCACGCCCACGTTTGTGCCGTGTGCCACAGTACTTGCATTCACCAGTGTCTCTCATGTTCTGTGGCTGTGCCGATGTGTTGGCCTCGGATGGCCTGCTGGCAGGCCTCCGTCCATATCGCTGCCCTTGTGTGGCGTTAACGCTGTCCCCAGGCCCGGAGCTGCCCAGAGACATGGTTTTTAACCTACTGTCCATGACCTCAGCTGCCCGACAAATAATGATGGCCTGATCCAATTTAAGGTCCTTTTCTCTTAATAAGCGACATCTAGCACCCTCCTCAGTTATCCCTAGGACAAGCCTGTCCCTTATGAGTTCATCTTTAATAGCTCCATATTCACAAGAGGCAGCCTTTTCTCTCAGTCTTGTAACAAAAGCATCAAACAGCTCTCCATCCTCCTGTTTCAAGTTGCCAAAAACGTACCTCTCGAATATCACGTTCTTAGCTGGTGTGAAGTATTGCTGCAGTGCTGTCAGAATAGCCCCCACATCTTTTTGTTGCTCCACGGTGAGTCCCAGGTTGTGTTTATAAATATGACGACAGTCGTTCCCCATTAACCGTCTGAGCGCCGCCGCCTGTACTGGCTTTGCTTTCTCACTGAGCCCGGTCGCGAGCAGATAGTCCTCGAACTCTGCTTGAAAGCTCACCCAGTTGCCGGGAATGTCTCCCGTCATTTTCATTGGCTCCGGAGGCGGAATGCTGGATGCCATTGTCGCCACAAACTCTCACCCAAACAACACATAAATGTCCGCTGTTATTGCAAACAGCTGTTTCGGGCCGTATATAAATCCTCTTTGGGTCCTCCTAGTTCCACTTCTGACACCATGTTTGCAAGTGTAGCTGTACAATGAAAGAGTCGAGTCGCGCTGGTTCTTAATGCCGTGTATTGGAAAGCACAAGTAAACAAACCACCACTTCCCCAGGAAGTGAGACACGTAATATACCATACAGGCACCGGCCCAGCATGCCCACCAGGCGGAGCTGTAGCCCAGCCTGTAACACCTACTGGGAGAAATACAAGAATGTGAAATAAAGCCCATTTGAATTGAAGAGAGAGAGAGAGATAGATATAGCATGTCTGTGTGTGTTAGAAAGAGAGAGATAGAGAGAGAGCATGTCTGTTTGTGTGTGTGTGTTAGAGAGAGAGCATGTATATGTGTGTGTGTGTTAGAAAGAGAGAGAAAGGGGCGGTTAGGTGGCCGAGCGGAGATTGCGTTCGTCACCAACCCCGGAGCTGTGAGCTGGATTCGCCTGTTCGAATCCGGCTCACAGCTCCGGGGTTGTCACCAGCTTGGCTGGCCGTCTGCACTAATACAATTGGCTGTATTAGAGGGTGGGAGAAGCTGGCGGGGTGGGTCCGGGTCGTTGTAAACAGCGACTCCTACAGTTCGGTCGGGGCGCCTGCTAAGCGCGGATAGGACTTGAGGGGGATAGTGTGGTCCTCCCACACGCTACGCCCTCTCGATGAGAATCCGCGCTGCCAGGTGAAAAGAAGCGGTGATTGGCTGGACGTGTGTCGGAGGAAGCACGTGGTAGCCTCCACTCTCCCAGATGATCTGACTGTGGGGGGTAAGTGCGTAGCGACCAGGAAGGGACTGGGAATTGGCATACGACTAACATTGGGATGGGAGAAAAATCGGAGGAAAATGGAGGGGGAAAAAGATCAATAAAAAAAAAAAAAAAAAAAAAAAAGAGAGAGAAAGATAGAGAGAGAGCATGTCATTTTGTGTGTTAGAGAGAGATATAGAGCATGTCTGTGTGTGTTAGAAAGAGAGAGAGAGAGAGAGAGCATGTGTGTTTGTGTGTTAGAGAGAGAGCATGTATGTGTGTGTGTTAGAGCAGTGGTTCCCAAACCTCTCCTCGATACACCCCAGCCGTTCCATGTATTTGTTAAATTCCACCACCAGCACACCTTGATTCAACTAATAAAGGGCTTGTTAAGTTGAATCAGGTGTGGTGCTGGTGGTGGAATTTAACAAATACATGGAACGGCTGGGGTGCTTCGAGGAGAGGATTGGGAAGCACTGTGTTTTCGAGACAGAGAGAGAGAGAGAGAGAGAGAGAGAGAGAGAGAGAGAGAGAGAGAGCTCAATGGCGGGAGTAGAATAGGTTGCATGAAAAACTCACCCTAACGCAGAATCAATGGCAAAGTGAAGGAGACGACATCGACGCATTTTCCGTGGAGATGAAAAGTACCAGTCCCTTGGGAGTCCTAGTTTATCTGCCACACGTTAGCACTCGATAACTTAGCAATTAGCTAAAGGCAGGGATGGTAACTAGCGTTAGCTAACGCTAGTTACGCATCCCTGAGTTATAGCTATAGCCTGACTGAAGGTTCTAACATGCAACAACTTTCATCTTCAGTCCATCTGCCGAACATCCTCTTCGTCTTGGCAAAGTTGGCATAACCATCATACTTGGTATTGATAACAAGCTTATGGCACACAGTGTTATTTCTTCTGCTCCATGCTGCTTTTCAAAAGACATCCACTCGCTCCTCTGAATAGCGCTGAATAGATCCTGTACCTGGCTGACTGTAGCCCCTTCCCTCGTGGATCCGGGAAGAGCCCGGAACACTATTCTACAAACGTGTCTATCTGCAGAGCAGCAGAGCCGCAGAAACTGGAACACTATTCTACAAACGTCTAATGTGAAATATATAAGCATGTAAGCAAAACTAGATTTTAGGTCTGTAATGAAAAGTGCCTCGCAGGAAGGGGGGCCTTGCAAAAAAATTATAATAATAAAAATAAAAATAATAATAATAATAAAAAAATAATAATATATATATATATATATATTTTTTTTTTCGAGGCCCCCCTTCCCGCGAGGCCCTGTGCGACCTCACTGCTCGCACACCCCCTGAGGCGGCCCTGGCCGTACGTAAGCTTGATACACTTCATCAAAGAAGACTGGACACAGTGCAGTCGATGTTTACAGACATCAGTGAACTGGAAATGAATGTTGACAGAGTCTGCTATGATGCGACAATAATATGTTCATGAGGCATGGTTTCTATCTTTAGCCATTAAACGGCGTGGTTTATTTCACATTGGTCTACAGCAGTACATGAGACATCCTTCTCTTATGAGAGCGAAGGTGGAAGAGACAGAGGGGGAGTCGGCATCTCCTTATATACCCTCTACCTGGCGGCAGCATTAACAGCTCCGCATATAGCGCCCTCCAGTGGAAACAGTTATACATAGTTACTCAGTTACTTGCAATCATATATAACCTCTAACTTTAACACTCCCACTTATGGTTGTCTAGTACACTATACAACTTCTTCAAAAACAATTTTACAAAGAAAATAATACAGTTCAGAGCATCAAAAAGAATATGGCAGTCAATACTACATAACAGTAAATATTTACACACCAAACATGACCTCTGCAAATCTTCTCAATTTCAGTTTGGAAGCAGGTTTCATCATAGTGTGTGCTACCATGTCGTCTGTTGGACAATAAATCAGTGTCATTCTTTCTTTTCTGATGACAGATCTGATGAGATGATATTTTATATCGACATGTTTACACCTCTGTCGGCACACAGGGTTTCTAGCAATCGCAATGGTTCCCTGGTTGTCTTCATAAACAACAGTCTTCTTATACACATAGGTATCCATTCCTTCGATCAGTTGTTCTAGATAAATACATTCCTGTATTGTCATAGCTAGAGCCATATATTCGGCTTCACAAGTTGATAGTGCCACTGTGGGCTGCTTCTTTGTTTTCCACGAAACCAGTGAGCTGTTTGTGTTCAAACTCACACAATACCCTGTGGTACTTCTTCTGTCTGTGGTGTCTGCTGCCCAGTCTGCATCACTGTAGACTTTAAGCCCTAAGCCCTCGCTGCTCTTTCTGAAACAAAGCTGTTTATCTGCTGTACCTTTGAGATAACGAAAAACGTGTTTTGCTGTAATCCAGTGCTCCTCCGTGGGGTCAGCAAAATGCTGTGACAATTTACTCACTACAAAACATAGGTCAGGGCGAGTACATGTTGTCAAATAAATGAGGCTACCTACAGCTTCTCTGTATATTTTTACATCTGTCAATCTCTGAGCATCCTCTTGGTAGTCTAGTTTTTGATCACATGGTGTTTCCCTTGTTCTACATTCTTGCATGTCAAAACGTTTCAGGATCTTTTCCACATATCTCTTCTGGGATATTTTTACACAATTGGCAGACTGTTCGAAGTCCATGCCTAGAAAATGCTTTAACCTTCCAAGGTCCTTCATTTTGAATCTGGTGGAGAGCATACCTTTCACCTGTTCTAGGTTTCTAGTGTTGTCCGCTGCGATGATCAAATCATCCACCCAAATGACAATTATCGCTTTTCCTGACTCTTTTGACTCCCTTGAGTAAACACAGGGGTCTACTGGGTTCTGTAGGAAGTGATCTTTAATGAGACATGTATGAAGCATCTCGTTCCAATTTCGCCCAGACTGTTTCAGGCCGTAAATGGATTTTTCTAGCTTACACACTAGTTTCTCTCCTTTCTTCTCGTAACCTTCAGGTTGTTCCATGTATATCTCCCTATCTATGGGTGCGTGCAGGTAGGCTGTCTTCACATCCATCTGGTGCAAAATCAAATTGTCCTCAGCCGCTTTCTGCATCACTACCCTTACACTGGTCAGATTGGCTGTGGGGGAGAAGGTCTCACCGTAGTCTATCCCCTCCCTCTGACTCTAACCTTTAGCTACGAACCTGGCTTTGTACTTGTCGTGGCCTTCAATACCATCCTTGATTGAGTACACCCATTTCCCTCCCACTGTCTGTCTGCCCTCTGGTAACTTGGTTAGAGTAAAGGTGTGGTTGTCCTCTAGGGACCTCATCTCCTCATCCATTGCTCTCTCCCATTTACTTGATTCAGGGGACACTATGGCCTCTTTAAAGGTCTGAGGTACTCCACTTACTACTCTGTAGCAGTAATCAATGGTGGTAAGTGTACTGTCATCCTCGTCACTTTCTCTCCGGGCATAGTCTGTCAGATACTTTAGGGGTTTGTGTTCCCTTGAGGGATACCTCCCACTGCTTGGGGCACGTGACGTCACCCTCGGGTGCTACTCGTCACTCGTCATCATCATTCATTCATTCAGTCCTCTGGGGGTTGCTGACTGTGTCTGCACGGCCGTGCTAAGTACACTAGGCTGAGGTGTCTCTGTTTCTTCACACCTTACTCTGGAGTCCAGCTCTGGCTCCTCTGTCTGTGTTTCGTTCTCACATGTTGTCTTTGTGACAAATTTGACTAGCCTGTGTTTCTGCACTCTCCCTTTACCGGGATAATAAACTAGGAAAGCAGGGCTTCCTTTGTCGTGCCCTACAAAGAGTCCTTGTTCACACCTGGACTCGAGCTTTCCTCTGTCCTGCAGGTAAGCATAACACACTGATCCAAATTGGTGCATTCTAGCTAGATTACACTTCTTTCCTGTCAGTGCTGTATACGGGGTGGTGCCCGTGTGCTTATTAAAGCACCTGTTTCTGGTGTAAGCGGCTTCTTGTACCGCATAATGCCATAGACTCTTAGGTAAGTTACTATCTACTAGCTTACACCTAGCCATTTCGAAAAGAGTGCGCCATTCCCTCTCTGCCACTCCGTTCTGGTGTGGGGAGTATGGACATGACGTCTCATGTCTTATCTTGTTCCTTCTCAACAGTGATTGGAACTCTCTATTTGTGAACTCTGTTCCGTTGTCGGACCTCAAGCATCTTATGTTACCATAAGGGGCTACGTCTGCCACGAATTTCTCCGTGGCCAGGAGTGTGTCACTCTTTGCTTTGAGAAAGTAAACGAACACTGCCCCTGTACACACATCTGTAAAAGACGGTACATATCTAAAGCCTCCTATGGACTCGTTGCTTACTGGACCGGCTAGATCTGTGTTAACTAGCGCAAGTGGTACCTTTACTTTTTCTGTGGGATTTCTGTTTCTCGATTGAGTGAACTTCCCCTTTATGCACACTACACATTCTCTGTCAGGTCTACGCTTTTCACCTTCAATGTGCATGCCTTCTGTCACTGCTTGCAGTTTCAGTAAATCCTCGTAATTACAATGACCCATAATCTCATGCCATGTCTGAATATCGTGACTGACAGTCACGTTACACATATCATTATTATTACACTTGTCGTTGTCATTACCCTCTGTTTGTAGATAATACATTCTCTGGTACACCTCTATGTTAAATCGCGTACCGTTAGGCTCTACAAGAAAATGTTTACCTTCATCGAAGAACACTTTGGCACCGTTCACAGTAGCAGATCTTACAGAGAAGAGTTCTTGTGGGAACGAGGGTACGTATACCCTCTAACTTTAACAACTGGACACGACTAGTGTTTTGCCAGGTGTTGCACTGCATGACATCCATTGGAAATACAACATAGGTATATACAATTTTATAAGAATTTGGATAGGATTTTGGAGAACCTCCAGGAGCATTGGACCAGGGCAGTGCACATAATTCTATGTATAATAGCAGCGTAATCAAATAATTCTCACAAGGAAGAACACAAGTTGCATTATTCCTTTCAAGTTCAAGTTTGTTTATTAATTGTCATAGTAAAATACAGAATACTTTATCATGAAATGCTTTTTTCTGTATGAGCTCCTGGGAGTGTGCTAGATAAAAAGTATAAAATAGAAAAAGTCAAAAGTATGTCAAATAAAGTGTTCAGTCAATATACAATATACAATACAGAGTAAAAAGAGTAACAGTGAGGTACAATGCAGAAATGGGATGAGGTACAAACGTAGGGTAAGGTGCAATGAGGTATGAATTGTAGTGCAAATCACTTTACTAATACATAGAAAGTTGTCTAAAGTGAGTAAAGTGGGTGTTAAGATGAGTGTTTATTTAAAGTGACAGGGTATCTTCACAAATCATGTGCGGTCGATGTCATCATTCCCTCCTGAAACACGTGGTTATGGTCACATGGAACAAGGACAACAACCTGTTCACGTTACGATCCAAATCCCCTCTCGGAGTTTAAACTCCGAACAAAACATCACTTATCAAGCATACAGTATATTTATATTATTGATATTTCTCCTTCGTTTCAATATCAATGGTTATCAGGCCATTCACTTAAATCATATACATATTTCTTCTTGGTTACAGTGTCTTTGTTGTAATATCGATAACGTTCACTATACACGTGCATGTGTGGGTTCTCCTTATAAATGACAGTGTAAGATCACACCTTTGAGGGAAGGAGCGAGGGAAAGAGTGATAGAGAGAGATGGATGAGAGAGAGTGGTAGAGAGGGAGAGAAAGAGGGATGAAGGGGAGAGAGAGTGGTAGAGAGAGAAAGGGAGGAGGGATATGAGAGAGAGAGGGGTAGAGAGGGAGAGATCAGAGAGGGATGAGGGGGAGAGAGAGTGGTAGAGAGGGATAGATTAGAGAGGGATGAGGGGGAGAGAGAGTGGTAGAGAGGGATGGAGAGATGATAGAGAGAGATGAGGGGGCAAGAGAGTGGTAGAGAGGGAACGATTAGAGAGGGATGAGGGGGATAGAGTGGTAGAGACTCAGAGTGAGGGATGAGAGATATGAGGGAGAGAGAGAATGGTAGAGAGGGAGAGATGCGAGAGATGAGGGAGAGAGAGAGTGGTAGAGAGGGATAGAGATGAGAGAGATGAGGGAGAGAGAGAGTGGTAGAGAGGAATAGAGATGAGAGAGATGAGGGAGAGAGAGAGTGGTAGAGAGGAATAGAGAGATGATAGAGAGATAGAGTGGTAGAGAGGGATAGAGATGAGAGAGATGAGGGAGAGAGAGAGTGGTAGAGAGGAATAGAGAGATGATAGAGCGATAGAGTGGTAGAGAGGGATAGAGATGAGAGAGATGAGGGAGAGAGAGAGTGGTAGAGAGGAATAGAGAGATGATAGAGAGATAGAGTGGTAGAGAGGGATAGAGATGAGAGAGATGAGGGAGAGAGAGAGTGGTAGAGAGGAATAGAGAGATGATAGAGAGATAGAGTGGTAGAGAGGGATAGAGATGAGAGAGATGAGGGAGAGAGAGAGTGGTAGAGAGGAATAGAGAGATGATAGAGAGATAGAGTGGTAGAGAGGGATAGAGATGAGAGAGATGAGGGAGAGAGAGAGTGGTAGAGAGGAATAGAGAGATGATAGAGAGATAGAGTGGTAGAGAGGGATAGAGATGAAGACAGTTCCCCCCTTTTTTTATTTTTATTTTTTTGTGTCTATGGCACCAGTGTTTAGGTTGCTTGGTCACTTTAACTTTGCTACAGTGCTATTTGACAGGAGACAAACTGCAAACACAGGTTCTCAGTATTACTAAGCTAGGGGCCGCAGCAGCACATTGTCAGAACTCAAAACAGCTGCATATGATATACCCACTACCCGGTAAAATATTTGCAGCCGGTAATTCTTTTTATACAACGGCATGCAAATTTCTCGATTCTGATTGGCCATTCACACGTCTTTATTGGTAACAATCCACGGTCCTGGGCTCAGGACCCGCCCACAACCAAATCACATAACCCTCCCCGGCTCACTCAGGGAGAAAACAGGATCGCGGAGATCAAATGGTTATGTTGAAAGCACCATAACGACTAAATATGAAGCGATTCTGTCAAGGGGAATGTGTTAGCATTTTAAACAATGTTGGATGATGTAATTGATGGGTCTTGACTCAATCTAGAACAAAAGAAAAATCGCGGATTGTTTGATTGATTAATTGATAGATTTAAATTTCTACTTCCTCCCCACTGACTGCACTGCAGCGTTCACTCTCACTCTCCGACGCTGGCGTACCCACAAACACACACACACACACGCATACACACACACACACACACACACACACACACACACACACACACACACACACTGTGACACACACACACACACGCACACACACACACACACACACACACACACTCCTGTCTGCAACAGCGGGAGAGTCAGACTGAGAGAGAAGCAGCGCTGTTTTAAGTGAGCATGGTCTATTGAATTGATTGATTGGTTGATTGCTAATTTTATTACTGTACCCCTGGTTTCCAACTGGTTAAGTTTAGGCTAAAAGAAATAAATAAAAAAATAGGGCGAAGAAAACGTTTTTTTCCTATAGGGCAAAGAAAACGTTTTAATTTGTTTTACCTACTTTATATTCTGCATCTGGTAATAAAATTTTCAATCAATCATTCCAATAATACACAGTTGGATGTGTTAGTTGGTTGGATGCACTTCAAGCTGCTTCCACATGAGGCAACTTCTCTCAATCATTCCAATAATACAGTTGGATGTGTTAGTTTGGTTGGATGCACTTCAAGCTGCTTCCACATGGAGTTGTGGGAACTACTTTTTCTGGCGGATGGTTTTTTCAATAAATCTTCGATTAATGTGTGTTTATTGTATAGAAATAAGGTTGGATGAATCTGGCAGTTGTATAAAAGCTTTACACCACGTGCAGTCGTGGTTTGTGACCAATAAACCATGCCTAGGGGGGTCTAACGACCCTCGGCTGCGCCTCGGGCCTAACAACCACCCCTAGGCATGGTTTATTGGTCACAAACCACTCCTGCGTGTGATGTAATGCTTAATTACAATGTCCCATGATACAATTTCTGTATGACAGCCTTCTTAGGTGCACCAAAGTAATGTCACATGATACAACACTTTCTAGTCATTCAGGTTGTGTAGCTAAACCACTCTAACACGGAAAGTATGTAAGCCCTTTGCCCTTTGATCCTTTTGGGAAACCTAGGCCACGGACATTCCTGCAATACATTCACCTCAGAAGGAGCTTCTATCCCCCAGGCCATCAGGATGCTCAACAACAATGACACTATGTAACAACCCATCATCTACACTCACAGCACACACATCCACACGTACATGGTACTCTCAAGAATATGTGCATATCTTGTGTAATTGTTGCAATTGTTTATATCTAAATATTATTATTAGAAGAATTGTGGTAGATTTCATGTTGCCAGCTGCACGCTAACATAATTAACTAATTTCACATTTACTGTGAGGAGAAGCCATAGGTTATGCAGGAAGTGGAGAGCGGAACCTATTAGTTCAGGTGATGCGCCAGGTCCCCCTAAGGTCACAGTGTCCGCCCTCTCCCCAGAGGAGATTTGGAGAAGAACGTGAACAGGTCATTGTCTTCATTCCATGTGACAATAACATGTGTTTCAGGTCAGTATACTGTGAAAAGTAAAGAAAACTCTACCTTTAGAAGCTATAACATTAGGTAATATGAATATAAAGAGGATTGTGTAATAAGTTGAATGGTTAATAACGTAAATGATATTTGATATATGTTATGTCAAGAGTCAAGAGTCACTTTATTGTCCCATCAGCTGGGAAATTTGTCTTGGGCTTACACCCACCAGAGCATGTGAGCGGAGCGGAGCGGGTGGATTGCAGAATGGGTACAGTACAGTACAGCTCAATTACATAAGGGGATGCAGACCAGAGAAAGAATTTTGTTTTGTTTACATCAGGGTCCCCCATTTTCAATTCATCATAACATATATGACACACACAACACAGATAGACAGTACTGCTACATCTATACATTTATGACATACCAGATTTGCAAATACAGTACTGTTTGTTATACAAAAATAGTCCAGAAAAGAGAGTACATTTGACGTAGAAACTGTTGGAGGAGGTTGGGTAGGAGGGGTGGGTGGGGGACAGACTTACACTGTACAAGCAAAACTGTACATTGGAATATTGACAAAACCATACTTGGTCATTTACTGTACATTGGAGGGGGTTGATATAGCTATAAACCTGCATTCCTTCGAATATATCATTAATCAATTAAACTTATATTGAAATACACTATATAGCCTATACACCAACACTGAAATGACAGTGGATAAATAAATAAGAACTAAAGCTAATCGGTGGAAATAGACTGCATTAATATTCCATAACAAGTCTTGTGTGCGCCTACGAATGAACAGTAGCCTATAGGCTTAATTATGGAATAATAAGCCATACTGCGTTCATTCATTACGCCCGCCGTAGGCTATATATATTATATTTCATTCATTCATTCATATACAGTACTGCACGCGCGTGTGTGTGTGTGTGTGTGCGCGCGCGCGCTGCGGCAGGTGTACCGCGAGCTGTATATGATGCCAATACATTAATCTAATCTAGTTTTGATGGCGCGCAAGCGCGATTACGAAACCTAGCCGCATTTCTCGGAGACGCTCTCTGATTGGCACTGACTGACGCTAGGTTTCGTAATCACGCGGCTCGCAAGACTCGCAAAGCACTTCCGCCATTTCATTTGCACACAGCTGCGTCACTAGTTGCCTTATAAGGAGCTCTGGAGGCGTTGTTTTGTATGCAAATTACCTGAACGGGACGCAAGTTTAAGACAGAATGCCATTCTCCAAGCAGATATCAGATCATATAATTTGTGCGACCTTTTCAGCCACTTAAGACATATTACCAGCACGTTCAGGACTCAGAGTGAACTTGTCATTGATTATGTCTCAGTGGTTCCAAGATAAGTCTTCCAGAATATATCTTTGAAACATTTTCGGGAATGAGACCCAATTGTTGTTTGAATGGTCATACTCATAATATTGTTCCATCCATCCTGCTATCACCTCACAACCTCAATAAGAGCTTCTGTGTTATCTCTCAGGCTGGTCTCATTATAATAATCTGCTAGTTTAATGACCTATGGAACATTCGGCGACTCTCGCGACACCCATCATAATGCTCCCATCATGTAAATACCCAGTATGCATCTGGCCGACATGATTCCAGGCCAACTGATGAATTAGCCTCTTATTCAACCCAAATGTACATTGAGAGATAGAAAGACTTTGTCTGAAACTGAAGTGTGTTTATTGATTTATGAAGTAGTTGAATTCTTGGCCTGTATTTGAAATCCTCATCTCACTTAAAAGATGTTATAAATTGGTGTTTTATTACAGGATCTTGTAAACATGTCACAATGGAACAGAAATATAATGCTTTCCCAGTGTTTTTCTACCACTGCATGGAAAGGTTACCAATGGTTACAGGCAACCATGTTGCAAGAGGTTCCAAGATGGAGGCGTAGAGGAAGGACAAAAACCTGATGTATCGAACATACTCCGCCTAACTTAAGTTTATGTCAGCTCATGCTTATTAATCACATATCCAACGAAGAAATGCCACCCAAAAAGTCCAAAGTGAGCAGGAGGCAGATGACATCGCCCGGCGTTAGCACTAGTGCTAGCATGAGACCGCAAGGGGCTAGCATGCCAGCTAACATCGAAGCTAACGATGAAACACCACCGACATGGTTTCTTGGGGAACTGGAGAAAGTATTCGACAGAATTCAAGCCATGATGTAACTTAAGATGAACTCTCTAAGGGCGGTCAGGTGGCGTAGCAGAGATTACGTTCGTCACCAACCCCGGAGACGCTGGATTCGCCTGTTCGAATCCAGCTCACAGCTCCGGGGTTGATTGATTGATTGATTGATTGAAAACTTTATTAACAGATTGCAGAATGGGTACAGTACAGTACAGCTCAATACATACAATTGTTAAGGGGATGCAGACCAGAGAAAGACTTTCGTCTTGTTTACATCAGGGTCCCCCATTTTCAATTCATCGTAACATATGAGACATACATGACATACCGATAGACAGTACTGCTACATCTATACATTTATGACATACCAGATTTGCAATTACAGTACTGTTTGTGATACAAAAAGAGTCCAGAAAGAAAAGAGTATATACATTAGACGTAGAAACTGTACATTGGATTGGGTAGGTGGGGGTGGGGGGGACTGTACATTGGAGGTGGATGGGTGGGTGGGGGGGGGGGTTGGGTAGGAGTGGGGGGGGGGGGGGTGGGTAGGAGGGGTAGGTGGGGGACACTGTACACCTGTACAAACAAACACTGTACATTGGATTATTGACAAGACCATACTTGGTAATTTACTGTACATTGGAGGGGGTTGTGTTCGGACATTTACAGGGGCCAGTTTCGAGTTGCAGTCTCCCTTAGGTGTTTTTTGAGAGTGTTTTTGAAAGTGGGTAGTGATTCACATTCCTTTACAGCTTTGGGTAGGGAGTTCCACATTGATGTGGCATAATTGCGAAACGTGTTTAGTCTCTTGTTTGAGCCGAATCTGGGTTTAACATGATTTGTGGAGCTCCCTCTGGTGTTGTGATCGTGGTATTCACTGACCTTTGGGAAGTATTTTGTCATGTACATGGGTACCTTGGTCGTGTAGTGTATCTTGTAGACCAGGTCCATTGCAAGTTGCTGTACTCTGTCGTCTACTTTAAGCCATCCTAGGTTGTCAAAGTGGGCAGGGGTGAGGTGGGTTCTAGGAGTAAGGTCAAGCAGTAGTCTGACCAGTTTGTTTTGAGATGTTTGTAATTTAGTTTTTAGCGCCTTTGAGGTGCTTTGGTACCATGAGGTGCAAGCATAGTCGTAGTACCCTTGAATGAGTGCTCCTGCTAGAGTCTTCAGGGTATTCTTGTTTACCAGTGAGGAGATCCGGTACAAGAATCGAGTTCGTTGGTTGACTTTTTTTATTACATTGGATGCCATTTTGTCACAGGAAAGATTTGCCTCTAGGATGGAACCCAGGTAGGTAATATCTTCTTTCCTTGTGACAATATTGTCACCCACTGTAACTGAGAAGCCGTCGGTCTTGCTGAGTTTGTTATTTGAACCGAAGAGAATGGACTCTGTTTTGCCCATGTGTAATGATAGTTTGTTATCAGCGAGCCATATGCAGATTTTGCCTAGTTCTGAGCTGAGGGTTTTTTCAACCTGTAACTTGTTCTTGTCAGAGACCAGCAGGGCTGAGTCGTCCGCAAACAGGAACAAGTTGCAGTCACAAGCTGACGACATGTCATTTGCATAAATTAGGAACAGTAGCGGACCTAGTATGCTTCCTTGTGGAACACCACAGCTTACTGTGAGGGGGGGGGATAGGGTACCGTTTACCTCCACCATCTGCTCTCTCCCCTCCAGGTAGGATTGCATCCAGCTCACTGATAGACTATCAAAACCAATTGCTTTTAGCTTGTCAATCAGAATGGTGTGATTGACAGTGTCGAAGGCCTTTTGTAGGTCCAGCATGACCATGCCGCAGTATTTGCCCGCGTCCACCTCTTGTTTGATGTGGTCGTTTAAATAGAGAAGGCATGTGTCAGTGGAGTGGGATGTTCTGAAGCCAGATTGGAATTCGTAGATTAGATTTTTTTCCGCAAGGTATTTTTCGACCTGTTCGTTGTCACCAGCTTGGCTGGCCGTTCACACTAATACAATTGGCAGTATTAGAGGGTGGGAGAAGCTGGCGGGGTGGGTCCGGGTCATTGTAAACAGAAGGAATCTGCGACTGGTGGGATTCCCAGAAGGTGTGGAGGGGAAAAACCCTATCGATTTCCTACAAGAATGGCTCCCCAAAATACTGGGCATAGACACCGGGCAACCCATTGAGATAGAGCGGGCTCACCGTACACTCCAACGCCGTCCCGAAGAGGGCAGCCTCCCCCGAGCCATAGTGATTCACCTACTCCGTTTCACCGATGTGACCAGAATACTTGACGCGGCGTGGAAAAAGAAATCACTGGCATACGGTCATTCTACTATCAAGATCTTCAAGGATATGTCCACGGCCCTCTACAAAAAGAGAAAGGCCTTCATGCCGTTGAAGAAGAAGCTACAAGAGAACAACGTCTCCTTCAGGCTACTCCACCCCACCAACCTGAGCTTGGAGCTCCCGGAGGGCAGACGCACCAACTCACCGGGGTCGGCGGAGACATATCTGAGTAAACACCACCCGGCTATGCTAAAGTGATCCCGTGGTCTTCATTCTTCACTCGACCAGAAAGGAGCGGTAAATAAAGACACATACCAGGCAATAAGCCTCATACTCTAATAACTTTTTGAAATAATAGCCGCCGGGCAATATGTGTCGTTATTGGCGACACTGGACTTGAGATGTTTAAAGTGGTCTGCACACGGCGGGCGACCGACGTCGCCTGGCGATGCGGTCGCCTGGCGCTCAATGACAATCGCTTAGCCCCCCACACCAGAAGCGACCGTTCACAGGTATAATAAGCTATGTGTCGCTCTGTTTAGCTGGGGGTGTTTCCCCCCGGGAGATATAGGAGGGCGGACCGCCGGGACCGGACGTTAGGTTGTCATGAAGCGGGTTAGCAGGTAGCTGATGCTGTGTTGTGCGTTACGAGGGAGTATTAAACTGTAAACCCCATATTGAGCTGGAATTAAACCACCATATACGAATACAACCTCTCCTCATTTTTCCTGACATTACTGCATGCCTGATCGCTACAATACGTTCATTACCACCGATTGGACAAGTATTGTTATGCAGCTGCTGAAAGAGAATGTTTTTTTCACGGAAGACGCAAACTGTTTTGTTCTCAACCATCATTTTCTTTGGACAATAAACCTTACAAACTACATCAGCTGCAGCCTGGACATTAAACTCTGTCAACATCCACAGCTTCTTTTGTTACCCGAGTATAAAACACTAGTAGGTGCATCGTGGCGCATTGTTCATTTATTAGTTAATGACAAGCGGCCACTATAGCTTCTCAAACTAACGTTATTTATTTAAATTGTTCCCGTTAATAATAATGAACATAAGTAGCATGGTAATAATACGTAGGTTATTGATCAATGAATGTATTGTAAAGGTGTACAAATGATACACCAGTAGAACTTCTGTACTACTTCTACTGTAGAAGTCATGTTATTTCCTCATTGTCCTGCCTGCCGTCGCCTAAAAAAATAGGATTGAGGCGATATTTAGCGAGGCGACAGAAATAGCTTGCCGACCGTCGCTTCAAAATCTCCTGCCGTGTGTGTTCTCTCATTCATAACAATGGAGGCGATACAATTCTGTCAGTCGGCTCGCTAAAAAAATCGGTCGCCTGGCTAAAATCGCTCGCCGTGTGGGTTAAGCCTCACGCTCACGGGACCTTTTGATGCGAGTTCATATTACTACGGCTAATTTCAAGATGGTTATGTGTTTATGGGTATATGTAGGTGTACATGTATTTATATATATATGTGTGCACATTACATTTATGCATTTTAAGTGTTGATTTTACCCTTAAAAAAAGAGAGAGAGAAAAAAAAGGGGGGGGTATATATATATATATATACATGTTTTGAAATGTTTAAAGGAGTTGTTCGTACCCACACCTTTAATTACTTAACCTAAACCAAGTAGGCAGCCCGGCTCCACTTGGTAGGATAGGGTATGTTACTATGCAAGATTATGGGAGGATATATAGACCAGGGTATTTTTTTATGGGAGGGGGGGGGTTTAAGGGGACATGAGAGGGGTTCAGACAGGACTGTTTTTGTGAATTGGTTTATAATGTTTACACATCTAGGTATTGTATACTATGTTTTCAGGTATCCCAGTGTCCTGCTAACCAGCTATACCAACCACATGGGTGAATGACATACTCGTTTCTGAGTTGGAACATTAATGGTCTTAACCGGCAAGTTAAACGCCGTAAAGTTCTTAGCTTCATCAGAAGACATCAAATAGACGTGGCCTTCCTACAAGAGTCCCACTTGGATGACACAGAGCACAGCAAACTGGGGAAACAATGGCAAGGTCAAATATTTTACTCCTCATTTACATCTTCAGCAAGGGGGGTGGCTATTCTGGTAAGAAAAGGGATTCCCTTCCAACCAAATCTAGTTGAAAAGGAAGATATATTTTAGTCAGGGGATATATGGGAGATTAACTGGTCACTATGCTAAATGTATCCTAACCACGATGACCCTAACTTCTATGTGAACCTTTTTCTTAAAGTGACATGCACCCCCTCAGAACTTAGAATTGGTGGTGATTTTAACCTGGTATTAGACCCTGCTATGGACAGATCATCTCCTACCCCTAAACCTTTAACCTCAGCAGCCAAGGCCCTTAAAAAAGAACTTATAGATCTTAATTTATTGGATATATGGCGGGAGGGGCATGCATCTCAACGTGAATATAGCTTCTACTCACACATGCACAACAGCTACTCTAGGATTGATACGTTCTTTATACATACAGCAAAACTCCATCTTGTTTCGTCCTGCGAATACTTAGCCATGACGCACTCAGATCACGCCCCCCTTTTACTTAAAATAGCCTTAAGCGACTCTCACACAAGCACCAAACGCTGGAGGTTTCCTAACTTTCTAAATAATGACAAAGACTTTATCAAATTAATTAATGAACAGTTGGACTGGTATTTACTGATTAATAGAAACTCTGCCTCCCCAGCTATAGTCTGGGAGACCCTTAAAGCTTACATAAGAGGTTCCATTATTAGTTACTCCTCCTGGAAAAAGAAACAATATCAGACCAAATTACGCTCACTAGAGACTGATATAAAAGCGCTTGAAAATCAACATTCCCTATTACTATCACAGACCTTATTGGATCAGATAACGGCAAAAAAGGCAGAATATAACACTATCCCCTCGCGAGAGGTAGAAAATGCTATGTCAAGGTTGAAACATCGCTACTATGAGCAGGGTGACAAGGCAGGGAAACTACTAGCGTGGCAAATAAGAAGGGAGGATGCCGCTAGGTGTATACCGGCCATTAGGGTAAGCGACAAAGGGGAGTTGACCCGTAACCCACTGCTCATAAATCGGGCCTTCTCAGACTTCTACAAGTCTCTCTACTCCTCGCAGGGGGAGAAGAAACAGGAGATGTGTGAATTCTTAGACAACCTAGATATACCTACGTTAACAAAAGGTACGAGGGGGGTCCTTGACGAGGCGATAACTAAGCAAGAAATACTAGATGCCTTATCAAAACTGATGCCAGGGAAAGCTCCAGGGCCGGACGGCTTCTCTATAGACTTCTACAAGGCATTTATTAGCAAATTGATAGACCCTCTCCTAGAAATGTTCAGCTACTCCATTGAGAATGACCAACTACCTGATATCCTGGAGCAAGCTCTTATTATTGTCCTACCAAAACCAGGGAAGGACCCTACCTTATGCAGGTCATACAGACCAATTTCGATCCTTTCCAACAAATATAAAATGTTTACTAAAATCATAGCCACTCGACTTGAGAGAGTAACCTCCTCACTTATTAATACGGACCAGACCGGTTTCATACAGAATCGCTCATTAATAGACAACGTGAGAAGATTTCTTAACTTGACGCACTGTGCATAATCCATAGAAAACCCAGTCATAGCGATCTCGTTGGACGCGGAGAAAGCATTTGACCGCATAGAGTGGCACTTTCTCTTCGCAGTTCTACAAAAAATGAACTTTGGCCCAAATATGCTAAGAATGATCCATATGCTGTACCTTAACCCTACAGCCAGGATACAGACCAACTCCGAGATTTCACCTTCTTTCCCTCTAAGGTGCGGTACTAGGCAGGGTTGTCCTCTTTTCCCTACACTTTTTGTGCTGGTAATCGAACCCCTGGCTATCGCAATAAGGTCACATACATCTATTAGTGGGATCAAAGTGGGTCAGGAGAGCCATGTCATCTCTTTATACGCGGACAACATAGTCCTGTTTCTAACCAATCTTGACTCATCCATGCCTGCCCTTATGGAACTACTGTCAAAGTATAATGTAATCTCAGGCTACAAGGTTAATGCACAGAAAAGCGTGGCCATGCCCCTTAACTCACTAGCCGAAAAAATACCAAGGTCCAATTTCCCCTTCCAGTGGAACTCACAATTTGTAACATATTTGGGTCTAAAGATCCCTAACCAAATAGATACAATTTTCTTACTAAATCATGACCCACTACTTAAAAAAGTGGAGAAGGACCTAGATAGATGGATGCAGCTATACCTCTCTCGCTAATCGGACGTGTGAACTGCATTAAGATGAACGTCCTTCCTAAATGTCTATACCTTTTTCAAACCCTCCCTATATCTATACATAAGAACTTCTTCAAGAAATTACAAAGGATAATATCTGCATTCATATGGAGGAGGAAGGTCCCTAGAATTTAAATTAAAACCCTATATAATTCCCCCCAGTGTGGTGGACTGAAACTCCCGGACTTCTAACATTATTACTGGGCTGCACAGACAAGGGCTCTGTGGATTTGGCAGAATGAGTCGACTAATTCCCCTGCCTGGAGACAAATAGAACAATGCCATACGATGGAAGTACCGCTGGCCGGAATTCCTTTTATCAGGTCGTACCACACCCTGAAGAATAGTTCAGATAACCCACATTTTATTAAACACACACAGCAAGAACATGGTTTGAGATTCAGACACATCTTGGTAGCTTTATTGCATTTTACAGGAATACTCCCTTCCACAAAAATCCAGCTTTACCAGAATCACTTAGAGATGGCATCACCAAGAATTGGTACACTCAGGGAATAAAAACTTTTGGGGACCTATATGATAATAACATACTTATGTCCTTTGAACAGTTATGCGGCACCTTCTACCTTCCAACTACTAATTTCTTCAAATATCTACAGGTCAGACACTTCATAGGTACATGTCAGGGAGGAAACTCCACTCTTCCAAAACCCCTCCTCATAGATGGTATTCTAAAAGGAGTTATTCACACTAGAGGCATCCTATCATTAAATCACTAAATTCTCAAGTTGTGTAAAAAAAAAAATTAAAAAAAAGTTTTGAATTTGTTGAGGTCCTAGTCTGGGGGAGGGGGGGTCTGGCCTTGAGGTTTTCTTTTTGTTTATATTCATTTATATTTCTTTCGGGGGGGTTATTTTGTATCTATTTTTCTGTAACTCTGGGTGAAGGGGAGGGGGAGGGGGGGGGGGGGCAGTTGGCTGCATGTCTTTTTGTATTGAGGTTGAAATGTTGAACTGATGCTGTAAAAAAAAAAAAAAAAAAACAATAAACATATTGTTTAAAAAAAACATACAAGAAACAACAGGAAATAGAACTACACAAGAATTCTATAATATATAACAATGCACGACTTAACTCAGAAGGACTTTACACAATAATTATGTTACTCTATTAGAGGTTCCATTTGCACCCATACAAAAAATATATACTGTTGTGGTATATAAATGTGTATAAATGGCTGGTGTTATGATTGTTATATTATATGAGTAATTAGGAAAAGAGACTTGAATGACAATTTAAATGGGAATGACCACAAACCTGGAAAAAACATAAACCATTTAAACCATAATTAGCAGCTATAGATTATTTTAGTAATCGAGTATTCTACCTGTTATTCCATCGATTAATCATGTAATTGGATAATAAATAACCTTTGCTTTAAAGAGCAATAGTAAATACAATATATTTATTTTGACTGCAGCATTTTATTTCCTACACTGTAAGAAAAAAAGCTGCAAGAAAACGGTAAATGTCTGGCAATGGTTGTCAAATACTTACTGTCAAATTACAGTAAAATCAAATACATTTACAGATTACAACCTTTATTTAATGGTTAATATTTTGATAAAAGGTAATGTACTGTATTTTTATGGCATTTACACTTAAAGTAGAAAAACAAAAGTAAACTGTAAAATAATACAGTGAATTTCCCATGAAAAAACGTAAATTTTTTACAGTGTATGGTTCTTTTCTTGAACAACTTAGATAACTTGCTTTTTTTATTTGATTTGATTGAAGTTTATTTCAAATATGCAACATAACAAACAAACATCAAGTACATATATAGCTTTAAGCCGTTCAAATAATAAATGTAAAAAATAAAAGATAACAAAGAACAAACAAAAAAGTCAAATTTTTTTTTTTTAATCATTTACATATTTGAAAAGGAGTGGGAAGAAGCATACACTTATTTAATCCCACCCCTATCTACTCATCAGAACATACTATATTTTATTTACTAATTCATACATTACTAGACTTGAACTAAAATTAACTTACAATACATTTTTTAATAATACCTTATGTAAAACTGTATGTTACCCTGTAAAGTTCCTCTAGCCATTTTTTATACATATATACAACATACCTACATATGCACATATATCCATTTATATATACATACATACACATACTGCCAGTTATCAAACCCCTTCTTCATCTCTTCATCTTAAATATCTATAACATAATAACAAAAAAGAAGTGAAATGTTAATCACAACAGATTTATTGAATTACATTTTAATTTATGTTCATCATAAAGTCTAAATGTACACATTATATAGATATTTAACATCACTTGACCGATTTTATGATTGTCCATGTGCTGGACCATGTTTTGAAACCTAAGTAGTCAATGCCTGGAGTATAAAGGCTCCATTTCCCTTTTATTTTATTTCTTTAAGAGATGACTTTCCAAAGGGTATTGGTTATGCCAACATGTTGACACCACACCTATCAGTTCAGAGAGTGATAATCATTACATATCAGTTCACATAACAAGAGTGTTACAACAGCTTCAGACCTTATACTTGACACTCATTGGAGTGTTCAGTTTCTGCTTGGTCAATGGTCATCCTCCTTAAGTATGCCTTGAAACCGCGTGACTTGTTCAAGGAGATCCTTCAGGAAGGAGAAGGGGTAGTTTTGGAGCTCAGCTAATTCTCTTGGAACTGTTTGCTTGCTAATCACTTCCTCAGCTTCCTTGAGCATTTTCTCGCTGAAGTAGCCTCCTGCATTTGCAGCGACCATATCATCAATTTTATTCAGCAGCTCAACAACTTGAGTTCTTTTTTTTAGTCCGCGGGACTTGTTGTTGAAAACGTGGAATCTGTTGCCACATCTTCTGATGACCTCTTGAAGCTTTGGACTACCATTACGAACGTAGTCACGTATTGTTTGGCCCCGTAGGTCATCACCTCGCGTGAACAGGACAATCATGTACTTAGAGGCCTCTGGTCCGAACAGTTCCTCCAGGGCCGCCACAGCGTTCTGTTCTTCTTTGGTGAATCTGCCGACCTGAATCACCAACAGGAAGACGTGAGGACCGGGACATGTGAACTGGATGCACTTAATTATCTCATCGTTGATGAACTCTGGAGTTCTTTCAGTATCAAGGATTCCTGGTGTATCAGTCACGACTATCCGTCGTTGTTTGTATTGGGCTCTTTTCTTGGAGCACGAGGTTGTCACTGACAGTGCGTTAGGTTCAGACTCAAATACTCTCCTGCCAACAATGGTGTTTCCTGCTGCGCTCTTCCCCACCCCAGTTTTCCCAATCAGCACAATTCTCAGCGGTGGGCCTGCAAATATATGAGCAAAAGTAGTATAAGTCCATATTTTGTATTCTAGTCCACTACTAAACATAGAGCAATTTCACAAAGATCTTTAGCTTATTTGCAAATATTTCTTACTATAATAATGATATATAATAATAATAATAGTAATAATAAAAACAACAACAATAATAATAATAACATAAATAATAACAATAATAATATTACCACTACTACTACTACTCCTAATAATAATAACAAATATGTATGACTATGACAGATAATAATAATAATAACAACAACAATAACAATAGTAACAACAACGACAACAATAATAATAATAATAATAATATTGTAACAGCTATAATACTACTACTACTACTGATAATAATAAGTATTATTATTATTATTATTATTATTATTATTATTATTATAACAAAAATAACAATTTAATAAATAAACATATTAACCAACAAACTAAAATAAACAAAACATACATTATATCTGATTATATTATAGACTATAACTTCTCAAAGTAATTGATATACATTTCTGGTTATATTTTACCTCGTGGGATGGAAGAAATCAATCCCATGCTGTCCGTGTTTCAGTAGAAAGAATATTATCTACCAAAGACCTCTACACCTAGTCGGCTTTGTGTCAATGGCGTTGGGATATAGGCTACACAGAGTCTGAACAGAGACACTCAGTCTGAGTTTTATAAAGTATTCCACTCCTCCCACTCCTTGCTGTTAGTGCACACCCATGCCGTCCTCTCCCATTACTATAAAGGTGGTTCACTCTCCTTGTCAGTGTCAGATGAACAGAAGCCGTTTTTTAAGACTGGTCCAGTGATAAACTTGGGACAACAGGAAAATGTCATCACGTAAGTTTGACTTATTATTCAATCGCCTAAAGCTATATTTTCCAAATGGTATTTATTTAATTGATTACCATTGTATTCTTTGATTTAGCATTGACTACTCTATTAACTTGTTTGTTCTACTTGACAGTAGCCAACTATACTTGTGATCAGGGTTGGGAAGGTTCATTTTAAAATGTAATGAATTACAGATTACCTGCTTACAATTGTAATTAGTAATGTAACCAATTAGATTACTCCAAGGGACTAATGTAACCTGATTACATTTTATTACTGAGGATTACTTTGCCTCTTAATGTACAAAATTGAAGGAGAAAACTGACAATTCATTCCAATTTACAGACTGACTGAATGACGTTATTATAAACATTTCAAATGTTTATTTGTGGACTTTAGAATGCCATGAAGTTCCCCTTTCAAGCTGGTAATCTAAAATGTAATCAAATTGTTTTTCAAAAGTAACTGATTACAGTTGCAGACATTATAGCTACTATGACTATCTCCTGATCCATTAGTCTAGGGTTGGGTACTGAATTGATACCGGTACCCAACCGTACCTTTTTTTGGTACTTTACTCCCTCTATAATAACAAAAATTGTATTTCAGTTGTAAAAATCTATGTCAAAACTTCTTTATTTAGAACATGCGATTTATTCTTGTAACACACCACACAAATTAAAACCCCTCCCTACCTCCCTCTCCTACATTATATAATTTTTTTATGCTCGCAGAGTTTTCACTGCAGACACAGCACGACTCGCAAGAGGAGTTGTCACAGGGATGTCGAATGCAGGGCTGAATAGCTATATAGCTTCTCAAATTTAAGGTCTGCGTTGGTCTGTGTCTATTATGGAATAACTTATTGCGCGTCATTGGAATTTGTATTATTTTCTACCTGGGCGGGTCTTAATCTACCTGGTCTCAGAGTTCGGTACCCAACTCTATTAGTCATGCAGATTTAGTCAACCTGATATACAAGTGTCTACTATGGACTAATTTCCGACATTTGAATTAAAACATTTATTTTATAAAACTGGTACTATTGGCCCTGCTTTCTGACTTAGTGAACAGAGTTTTTCTCCAAATTGTCCATTGCAAGCAAAGTACAAAGGTTACTAGCACAGTGTATAGTGCTATGGCCAGTTCCCGGTCCAGCAGGAAGGCCTATGACACACGGTCACACAAATGTCTCCCCCTCCCACACCCAGGCTATAGGTGCTTGAGTTGGCAAGGGGAGCCTATAGGGCGCACTGTTTCTTAATTCCAGATTAGGTCTTTAATAAAGAGAAATTACAGTATTTTCATTCTTATTATCAGGAAATGGACACAAATACACCGTTGTTCTTCTGGGGAAGGAAGACGGTATGAAGTGCGCCATAGGAGACTGCATCATCGGAAGAGCAAATGTTTTTCCAGAGGCTTCAAACAACTGTGTGCGCAAGGAAAGCACAACGTTTGTTGTCATCAACACCCCGGTTGTGTTCAATAAGTATAATAATCCAGATAAACAAATCATTGACTGTATGACCCTTGTTGAGCCTGAGATACTGTTCATACTTGTACTCGACCAAAAGAATTACAGGAAAGAAAAACTCTCCACTCAATCCGACCTGCTGATGGACATCCGAAGGCAAATAAGGCCAAATTTGTTACTTATGTCACCGACTATCGACTATGTCGATTGCATGTCTTTTGAAGAAGAAAATCGAATGCACAGACAGATTTACTACAGTGACCTTGCAAAAGAGTGTGAAGAACTGTGTAACCGCGATCCCTTCGTTTGGAGCAAGGGACTGTACAGTACTAGGCCTATGTTAAAAACAAAACTGGCCTTGGCGTTCCCAGACCTGGCGACGAAGATGTAAGAATCTTTAATCAAAGTTTTTAATAAAGGTCTTTATTATCTCACCCGTTTCTGAATACTATATGTTTAATCTGACATAACTTTACTGTTCAGATGGCATCACTCTCCGAATCCAGTCCCCGGACCTGGTGCAGGTATGTATCAGAGGGCACAATATTATTCCCCAATTATTTCACTTCATCAATTCAATCAACTATCATCAAGTGGGAAGAATGTGTTTGAGTGCTTCTGTTTCCAAACCGTGTCTGCTTGTTTTGAGTTGAAATCCTAAGATCAAAACGTGAAAAAGGCACATGAAAATACATTTGAAACTCAGAAGTGAAAAACAATTGAGGGTATTTTTTCACAACTGACAAGGGACAATCTCTGGTAATGTTGAGAAGCCAAAATTAGACTGGTATGGTCCTAATACGTAATACAATTATTTACAATTACTTGTATTTGATTTTTAGAGCAATGGTGTTATACCCAATGGACACTAGAATGTCTAACAAATCCTAACAGGCTGATGCTAATTTCTCAGAAACCAAAACACTGGTCTCGTATAAGGGATTTTGAGAAGAGCCCTGCTTGGTATTGTGCTTTGTTTAAATTGTTATTTTTTTTGGTCTGATAGTGTGGGTTGGAGTTTGGTGACTTATTACAGTGTGGATTTCATCAGCCCTGTCGTGGCAGAGCCTGGGTTGTGGCCAGCAATAGCAACCCCTCCCCCACTCAACTCCAACCCACACATCAGACCAAAACAAAAAATATAAACAGTGTGATGCCCAGCAACCTTCTTTTACCTAGTGGTTGCTGTTTGACTACATTATAGATTTGACCTTTAACCTCCCTTTTAACCCTTTCACTGCCACACGACAGAAGGTTAACCCTTTACTATCACACAACCGACGGTATAACCGGCTGTTGTGTGGCAGTGAAATGGTTAACCTTCTGTGAATTGTCGCAGTGAAAGGGTTAACCGTTTTTTGGTAGTGCGGCAGTGAAAGGGTTAATACATTTTTTAATAGATTGATTACAGTTTTCTTTGCCCTGTAGAACCTGACCAGTTAGAGGCCATGTTGTGTACAGGTATACGTAGAGTTATGCACCCCCTCAGAGATATATATATATATCACTGAAGTTTAGTTTAGTTTAGTTTATTTATTTAGCACATTATTTAAAAAAAAAACACAGTGCTAGGAGGGAACGAAGCCCGAAGGCCTTGTACAAAGTTCCACTCCCATCGTTGTCCATAAACAATATGGACGAATTACATGGACTACAAAATAAACTATAAAACAGGATCAGAGACATAAGGCAGACACTAATGCGAAAAACATGGAACATTTACACGAGTCAGTAACAAGAACAATTATTATTATTTTTATTACATTTTTTTGTACAAGAGGGCAAAGACAGAGGAGAATAGCATATTAACGTTATATAATGAGGAAAAGGAAACAAGCAGTCATACTAACAGAAGATGTAACACTGATGACACAGGAGTAACTTAATGTGACAGTGATTTATGATTGCATCACAGATCTAGCAAACATGGACATACATTTTTTGTTTGCACTATGGAGTAAATGTCAGGGAGCCCATTGACTTTGCATTATTTGCAGCTAACAAACCAGAGCTAGTAGGAACATCTTGGGTTGTGTGGAGAAAGGATACTAGCAATTGACATTATTGATATATTTGAAATAGGAAACCCATAAAATAACCCATAAATCTGAACTATAACCATGTTGAAAATGATTATGCATCAGAATAACCAAAATGATTCAGATTATCCAAGGGGATTCTTTATAGTTTAGCCGGGTTTTGATACGGTATCTTTAACGATAAAGTTTATTTCATGACTTATGTATTGAATACAGGAATTCATAGTTTTTGTTTAATTGTAGCTTTCTCTTTGACAGATTTCATGACGAAAGAAGACAGCACCGCTGTGCTCCATAACCAGCCTGGTCCAGCGCCCAATGGCAGTGGCTCAATAACATATGGTATGTCAATGTAGTGAATCTATCCTCAAGTTGCGCATATGACAGCATCTGAAATACTTGACATTTACATTACTAATCAAATAATGTCCCAACAGCAAAATGTTACTGTACATTACTAATCAAACAATATGTCCTAACAAGTTTCAAGTTTCAAGTTGGTTTTTATTTGTCACACATAAACGTACATGCACTTCACAGTGAAATGCTTTGTTCTGTATGAGCCCCTGCGAATGTGCTACATACAGTAAAACAAGTAAAAGGAGGAATAACACTATACAATATACAATACAATATATAAACTAAAGTACAACCTAAGTACAGTGAAAGACAATGAGGTACAAATAACAGAAACATTTTACATTACTAATCAAACAATATGTCCCAACAGCAAAAATGTATAGACAAGATCAGTGGTTCTCAACATGGTGTCCTGGGACACTCAGGGGTCCTTTAGGGGGTTCCAGGCGGTCCCTGTAAAAAGAATGTTCAATGTCACTATTATTTCACTGATTTAGACGTTAGTCCAATAAATAATGTATAAACATGACTATTCTGTTCATAGGTTTCACTCTTCACTGTTACCTGTCCACCTACAGTATAGACAGTTATTGAGTAACTCGAGCCTCTCAGATGGGGGTCCCTGAGACGTCTTATCAGATGGGCTGCACGGCCTGATGTGTATTCATTTGGGGGTCCTTGACATCAAACAGGTTGAGAGCCACTACATAAAGTTTAAGTTTAAGTTTATTTGGATCCCCATTAGCCACAGCAGTGCTGGGGCTATTCTTCCTGGGGTCCATAACACATAAAATACAGTTACAGACTTATACACTCACAACATTTACATCTCATACAGACAATTAAAACAACAATAAAAACCCTTATACACTCATAACATTTACATGTCATACAGACAATTAAAACAACAATAAAAACCCTTATACACTCACAACATTTACATGTCATACAGACAATTAAAACAACAATAAAAACCCTTATACACTCACAACATTTACATGTCATACAGACAATTAAAACAACAATAAAAACCCTAATCAAATTCATAATACAATATAAAAATATATACTCCTTATGAATGAATTCATAATACAATACAATACCTACTCATAATTAATTCATAATACAATACAGCATAATATACTATTTAGCTTTTACATACATTATCTATGTTCATATCAGCCAATTATACAATATTTTAATAATATATCCCTATCAGACACATGCCTTTTCATCCATATATACCTATCTCTTTATCAGACACATACATTTTCATTTACGTACACACTATCTATTAGGGAATGTCAATTTCTTTGGTTGAAAATGTTGTTTTACCACGATTTTGAAACAACATTTACTATTCTCCTGCTTAACATGTCTGGGAAGAGAGTTCCATTCCTGCAGACCACGGAACATGACAGTTTGCTTCATTGCATTCGACCTCACTTTTGGAAGAAGTGTAAAACCTCGTGCAGAAGCATGTCTGGTGGAATGGTTGTGTCTGTCAAGACTTATTGATAAATTGTTATATAAAATTGAGGGGATCTTTGTAACAAGAATATTCCTAGTGAATACAAGGAGTGAGCAGAGTAATTTATGTTTGACAAGTAACCAAGTAACCAAGTAAAGAGTCTTAAAGGGGAAGTACGCCTAATTTAAGAAATCATACATGTTATTACTATGACGTAAAACAATCCAAAAGTATTAGTAAACACAAGCAACCCAAAAAGCAGAGTTGCTAAAACTCTAAATCAGTTGTAGTCTTAAGCTGCTCCATAGGTGGCCCCTTTAAAATTGGTAGGAAATAGCCAACAGGAACTGATTAAGATTAAGATGATAGTTCAACACTTCCATCCTTTTTGCTTCTAATATTTGCTGTTATCATTGGGCACAGTTTTGTTCGCATTCATTTAGCTTTTAATGATTTTGTTTGTTTGTTTGTTTGTTTGTTTGTTTGTTTGTTTGTTTAGGAGCAGCAGCACCACAGAGCACATCTGTAACAGCAGTGCAGAACTGTCTTGTCCGCAGTGGCGTCGCATGGGTAAAATAACAGGGGAAGCCAAAAAAAATGTATTAAAAAAATAATTATTAAATATTTTTATTAATATATTTTTTTTTTCTTTTTTTTTTTTTTTAAGTCAAGCAGGCACCATGTGCTTCCATGTGCTTCCGTTGGCTTCCATAAGGATTCGCCACTGCTTGTCCGAGCTCAGGGAGCCACTCTGAAACAGACTCAGGTTATCTACGAAACACCAGCTGAGATGCCGACGGAATGTTCATATGCACATTGTGATAGTAAGTAACCTTTTACAAAGTGCCATTACAAACATATCTCTCTTACATCTTCATTACAAACCTATCTCTCTTACGTCTTCATTACAAACCTATCTCTCTTAAGTCTTCATTATGTAGCAGGGTGGATTATCCCTGCTTCGTGGGAACGGTTGCTGGCAGTCAGGAGGTAGCTGGACACAGCAGAACTCTGTCTGACTGCACCCTCGTCTTTGGGCCTGGGGCGTCGACTGGAGGCTGGTAGTGTGAGTGGATGGGGCCCGGGATTTACCAACCTGGTCTGGTACTCTGGTCTTCCTTCCCTGTCGCAGGGCGGTCAGCAGTACTCCCCAACACGCTCCCACTCCTCCCAGTCGCTCCTTAGACCCTCCCACACCTCGTGACTGAATTGTAATCAAATACTCTGAGTTCTCCCCGCAAGCAGTACCCTCCCTCAATGACCCTAGAAACCTTACAATGAAAAGGGGAGAGTTGGGTAGGAAGGGTTAAAAGAGTTAATGCTGGGCACAGGAATGGACACGCACACAGAACCCCATTCAAGTCTTTATATTAATTGTACTGTTCAGTTACAATTATTTAATACTAGTGGCCAATTGGGCTGAAGTCCTACTATAGCCCCTGCGGTTCAACTCAATACTTCATAACCACGTATATTATACACCCACCTCTGGGTTACTATCAGGGATAATATACTTCACTGTGTTTGACTCATCACCCACGTCTGGGTCTTCACCCTGTATAATACCTCAACAGGCTTTAATTATACGGCCAGAATAATACCTCAAAAGGCTTTAATTATAATGCACCAGGTCTGTAACTTCCCCACAGGGAAGGGTTAATTGAATGGGAAAATATTAATACACACACATGTTATCACGCTCAAAGAAAAGGAAATAAAACACAAGTGTGGGCCCACTAAATACCTTGCAAAAGTCCTATGCTAATACCAGTATATATTGTCTGGGGTTCCCCCTATGAACTGGTTGTTAGTGTTCACTTCGCCCGCAGGCCGCACCACACTGTGAAACGTGCAATAGATGTTGGGCACCGAAGCCCTAATGTTACTCTACCAAAATGGCGGCCGCGCCGCTCCACCACCGTCCTGGTGGCAAGATGGCATCGAACGCTCTCGTCGCAGGTACTAGCAGGCGGAGCTGTAGCAGAGGGGCAGTGCTGGCTGAGCTGGTGCTGGGCGATGACGACCTCTGCTGGTGGGCAAGAACTCCCGTGTCTTGCAGGCAGCCACGAGCAGGTTTGCTGCAGCACTCCGGTGCCGACAGCTGTTGACGCCCGAGGCAGGCTGCTTGTAGGTCCTGCACGTCTCTGGCACGCAGACTATACCGCACACTGTAACTGCTATAACCCGACTACTGTGAACTCAGATATATCATTAGCCGCACCAACCCGACTGTTGGTGCCTGGCTCTGCACTTATTGTTCATATAATACCACTGGTACTGCTAGGATATCGTGTCCACTAGCCAGTACTTCCTATCACCCGTGCTCCACGGGGCTCTCCAGCTTCACTTCTTCAACGGGGCTATTCCAAAAGCACACGCCCGCCGGCTGCGACTGTTCACGGCCAAGTCCAAAGCCGAAGAGAACATCTCTCTCCTTCCGCTGCCATATATCACCTTCCATCTCCCTCCGACACTCTCTGCCTGCTACTGCCCCCTGCTGGTCCCGCCTGCCAGTCACACAAGGGGAGGATGGGGAATAGAGTAATGTCATTTATAAACCATATTCCAATGCTCTTCAGCAGGGGCCGTTTGTGTCATTGCTCGTGTGAATCAATGACACTAGTTAGAATGTCTTTGTGTACAAAAAGGGATATAAACACAGTCAGCAGTTCTGAATAATATACCATATTTTCCAGACTGCTACAATTACAAACCTATCTCTCTTACGTCTTCATAACAAACCTATCTCTCTTAAGTCTTCTCTGGAAGGAAGGGAGGAAGGATGCATGCAAGGATGGATACATAGATGGATGGATAGATTACATTGTGGGGCAGATTGAGGACTCGAGAAACCTGAATTATTTGTGAATGTCCACCATTGTACCAGACAAACGACCATGTTTACTCCAAGGAATGGTAACATAGATTTGTACACTGCGTAATATTGATACTCCCAAAAGTGTGTAACAATAGGCTGCATCAATATATTGATATATATATATATTTTTTTTTTCTATTCTCAACAGATACCGAAAAGCATGGAGTCCAAAGCATGGGACCAAAGCTGAACATTGTGCTTCTCGGTCAGACGGGAACAGGAAAGAGCTCCACCGGCAACACGATCCTGTCTGCTGGTGATTCACCCTCAAAGCCTTTCATGTCTAGATCAAGCTCTATGCCCGTAACCAAAGAATGTCACGATGTTGAGTCCCAGTTATTTGGAGCGCTGGTTAAAGTCATCGATACCCCAGACTTCTTTGATGAGAGTATGGAGAGACCCGAGGAGCAGATCAGGAAATGCAGAGAGTACTGCAGCATTGAGCCTTTAGTGTTTCTGCTCGTGCTTCAGATTGGTCGCTTCACAGAGAGCGAGCGAGATGTGTTAGTGCGTCATGAGGAGGCCTTGGGTATGCAAATCAGGCACAGGACCATCGTCCTCCTCACACACGGCGAAGAGCTGAAAAAGAAAAACCTCCGCGAATTCATCAACGCCGACAAACATCTGCAAAGTGTCGTTAAACTCTGTGGTGACAGATACCACCCATTTAACAACAAATCAACAAAACCTAAGCAGATCCTCAAGCTACTCAAGTTGGTCCCCAATTACTGGAGGATTTTCCCAGATCTTGACAATAAAGATAAATATTCTAAAGACATGTGCGCACAATCATGAAAGACATACAGTACTGTACATACAAGACAACTGTGTCTATACCATGGACGCTCCTACTGGTCCTAAAGGTAGACTCTGTAATGCTGTCAAACAGCGACCTCTAGGCAAAAGAGCCTGGTATTACAGTTTGTTTACCTTTTTTGTTGTTGAGTGAGGATAGGGGGGAGGGGTTGCTAGTGCTGGCCACACATTAGGCTCTGCTAAGATACGTCTCTGGAGGAATTCACACTATAATAAGTTACTAAACTCCAACCTACACACCAGACCAAAACTAAAATACTAAGCTGGCTCATTTTCCTACAGGTCACTATTTGACAGCATTACAGAATCGACCTGGGCATCATAAAAAAGGTTAAGCCCTATTTATAAAAATATATTGCTCCAGCCAATGGTGCTGTTATCATATCACTCCAATTCAATCCAATCCAATCCAACTTTATTTATAAAGCGCTTTAACAGCCACAGGGGCACAAAGTGCTGTACAGAGGGAGCATATTAAAAACTATAAGCAGCACTAAAAATAGATTAAAAAAACAAGAGTACCAAAACAGAGAAGAAAAAAATAGGTAAACATAGGCAGCAATACAAATTTAAATAGATCAGAGTACTTTAAAAATATATATATATATATATTTAAAAGCAAAGGACACAGTAACAAAACGATACAACAACAACACAGTAAGACAATAAGATCATAAAATCAACAAGCTACATGGTGTCGATCACTATCACTGTTACTGTTACTGTTTTTTATTATGTCCTATTTGTCTGTTTGTGTTATATGTCTGCATGTCTATATACATGTGTGTATGTGAGTTGATATGTTTACAGATGTATGTATCAGTATGTTTTCTTTTGCCTACGTATGATATAGTATTAAGCTACTGTGTTTCTTGGGGGGGGGGGGGGGGGGGGCGGTTGACCTCTCCTGCACATCATTATTCATTTAAATCACTATTAATGTATTGTATTGCTTAATTTGTAAGTGCAAATAAACTAAACTAATAAGCATTTTATGTTCACAATATTAACAGAAAACGGAATATACATTATGTTTCTTCCAACACAGCTTCCTGTAACCATTGGTAACCACTTTTGAAAGAAAATACTGTCATCTGTGCAGTGGTAGAGTAGGTACAACACCAGAGAAGCATGGCTTTACTGTTCCACTGTGATTTATTTACAAGATCCAGTAATAGAACGCCAATATATTAAGTTTTTGTCTATATATTTTTCATATATCAAGAGAAAAAGTGGATAAAAAAAAAAAAAACATGCACTCAATCTTGGGTGATCAGATTGCAACCGGATAACGCTGGACCACATAGAAAATCCATGTGTAAATGCACACAGGACACATTGACAATGTACAGTATTAGAAGACATGGAGTGCATTGTGACCGCATTGAAAATAAGTATAGTTAATGCATTCATTCATTAATTCATTCAAAATCCCTGAGGGGCAGGCCCTCATTTACAATACGGCCAAAAATACAGTTAAAAAATTAAAATAAAGCGAGTGAATCAAAACACACAAAAAATTCTAAAAGAAAAATGGGATAAAAAAAAAAAACAGCGTACAGGGATGGGGAGTTTTATGATCAAATGTTTGAACTGCCTAAAAAGTATTGTTGTTTTGACCTTCAGGAGACAGTAAATCAGGTATAATTTAATAATCTGACAGACTGTTAAGTATTCATATTACAATGTACAAAACAAGAGCTTTATATGAAAATGAGTGTTCAGAGTTTTTATCTGAGCCAGAACAGAGCATACGGTATGCTATTTAAAAGGTGACATGGTAGGTACCACAGTAAAGTATAACTTTAAAGCTGCTATATATAAGGCTTTGTTCTTTGAATTTTTCTCTGAAGCATATCTTAATGTGCTACTGTGTCTACTGTGAGTGAGTTCCATTGACCAGTGTAGCAGCAGTGCAGAGATATAGTGGGGCAGATAAGCTCATAATATGGAAGGAAGGTATTGTGCATTTTATGAAAGAAGCATGAAACTTTCTACAGTGTTTCTATATACCATGAAGTTTGTTTTCAGACGTGGAAACACTTCTGAATTGACCTCTGGAACTTGTCAGAGGCTGTGCACATTTTGGGTTTTTAACTTTTTTCCAGGCACAAAGGTATTATATCAAAAAGAAGAGTTGTGGAACCCACTGGTCATCATAAAAGTGCTTTAATAGATTCAATCAGCTGTATAGGATATATGGCAATTGGGTTTCATGTCATACAAACACACCTCACACAAACACAAAGACGCAAAAAAGGACTTTCAACAATTATGCATGTTAAACGGTATGCAGCCTTTTTGCACTTGCAGCGTGTTTCTTGCAACCACAATGGATCAGTGCATAGCAGCTCTGTGATGCTTCTGGAAGGGTGGTCCACAGTGGCTGCCATCCCATTTCTTCTTTCTTTTTTTCCTTTCACTTTTTTGTTTATTATAATTTTTTGAGGATATATAAGTATATGTATATATATACAAGACATACAAGTATATGCATTATTGTATTGTCATTGTCCAGCTCTAGCTCTGTAGACTATATACAGAAGCAGCCTAAACTACAAAAAAACACGTTGAGTGTCATCCCGATTCTGATCACCAAAAGACTAATCAATTACTCATTATCACGTCCCATATGTAAATCTAACCTTATCAATATCAGTGTTCAACCACAGACTATCTCACACCCCACTACAGAACCCGTACAGCTAAAACTAGCACTGTTCAACGTTAGAGCGCTGAAACAAAAATCATTTCTGATAAATGAACTCATAGTAAAACATGGTGTACATTGTATGTTTTTAGTAGAGACATGGTTAGACAATATCACTGGTGTAGCAACACTGATTGAGACCTGCCCTTCCAATTTTAAATTCTATCAATCAAACAGACAGAGTGGGAGGGGAGGCGGAATAGCAGCAATCATCTCCACTCAATTTGTGTGCAATGATATTGACCTGGGAACATTTTTATCATTTGAATACCTTGCTATTGTATTGAAAACAGAAATGGCAGTAATATGTGTGACATTGTATCGACCACCAAGGTACTCGCCACTCTTCATACAGGAATTTTCAGAACTCATATCGATCTGCATTACCAGGTATGATAGAATCATTCTTAATGGAGATCTAAACATTCATATCAACAAAAAGGATGACCCCAGGGGTTGTGAGTTTCTGAACCTACTGGACAGTTTTGGACTGATGCAACATGTTCACGAGGCCACCCACCAACATGGCAACACTCTGGACCTACTAATAACAACAGGGCTAAACATTGAGAATATATCAGTAAAACAAATTCCAATTTCTGACCATTATTGTGTGTTCTATGGTACAAGCCTAATATTACATAAGACCAGAAGCGAATTCCTAGTTCACAGAAGGCTTCTGGACGCTAGAGCTGAAGCAAAATTCTCTAGTATGATGAAATCATATGACCAATGCAGTGAATCCTCCTTAAATCAGCAAGTGCAAAACTTCCACAGCACCTTGTCAACTGTGTTAGATACTGTTGCCCCTCTAAAGGTTAAAAAGGTAAAAACTGATAGAATCTCTCCATGGCTAAATAAAACCAATGTTAAAGATAACAAGAGAAAATGTAGGATAGCCGAGCGAAAATGGAGGAAACTCAAACTCACAGCTCACTTTAATTTATACAAAGACGCCATGGGCGCATACAATAAGGCAATACAACTTGCAAGAAAGGAATATTTTTCCAAAATGATCTCAGAAAATATGGGTAACTCCAGGGTACTTTTTTCCACCATTGACCGGCTGATTAACATACCACCCCCCCATATACCGCAGCAATCAGCCACAAAATGTGAAGAGTTCGCAGTTTTCTTTAATGAAAAAATATCATTGATTAGAGCAAGCATTACCGCTGATATAGATCTGGCTATGAGTGAAACCCCACCTGAGATAACTATGGGGGAATTCACATGTATTACATTACCTGACCTCTGTAAGATTGTCTCTGAGTGTAATTCCGCCACCTCCTGCCTCGATCCTATACCAACAGCATTTCTCAAGCGGGTGTTTGATAGTGTCTCAAATCATGTCCTTGAAATCATAAATATGTCTCTTCAAACAGGCACTTTTCCAGATGCATTTAAAACGGCTGTAGTAAAACCACTACTAAAGAAAACAAACTTAGATGTAAACGAACTAAAAAGCTATAGGCCAATATCGAACCTTCCATTTATCAGCAAGATATTAGAAAAGATAGTCTCAGTACAAATAAACTCCTTTCTCAAAGATAATAACATCATGGAGGAACTACAATCAGGTTTCAGAACAAATCACAGCACTGAAACTGCCCTTACCAAAATAGTTAGCGACCTCAGGCTAAACTCCGATGCTGGCAAAGTCTCAATTCTTGTCCTATTGGACCTTAGTGCAGCGTTCGATACGATTGACCATAATATCTTGATCAGTCGTCTAGAAAGACTGGTTGGCTTTTCCGATCATGTACTAAATTGGCTCATAACATACATTAAGGGGAGAAGGTTCTATGTTAAGCTTGGAGACAATGTATCCGAGGAACATGACAGCAATTTTGGAGTCGCACAAGGAAGCTGCCTTGGTCCATTACTCTTCTCACTATATATGCTGCCCCTCGGGGACATCATTCGAGACCACAATGTATGCTTCCATAGTTATGCTGATGATACACAACTATATATCTCCGCAGAACCAAATAACACTACAGCCATACAGTCCATTACAAATTGTCTGTTAGCAATAAACAAGTGGATGAACAATAACTTCCTAAAATTAAACGAAAGCAAGACCGAAATCCTATTGATCGGCCCAAAAGCGAAAAGGGAAGTGCTTTGTAAAAACCTGGGGAGTCTGTCATCCTATGTAAAGACTGAGGTTACAAGCCTAGGTGTCATCTTGGACTCAGACCTGACCTTTAAGTCTCATATAAATAAGGCCATGAAAACGTCATTCTTCCACCTAAGAAACATAGCGAAAGTAAGACCTTTCGTAAATAAAAAGGATGCAGAGAAACTTATTCATGCTTTTGTATCAAGTCGGCTTGACTATTGTAATGCACTGTTCACTGGTCTTCCCAAAGCAACCATTGGGAAGCTTCAGCTTATCCAAAACTCTGCAGCTCGATTACTAACTCATACAAGGAGAAGAGAACATATCACTCCAGTCCTGGCCACTCTGCACTGGCTTCCAATAACTCATAGAATTGATTTTAAGGTCATTTTCCTAACATATAAAGCTCTTAATGAGCAAGGCCCAAAATACATAGCAAATTCCCTAGTTAGTTATCTGCCCTCAAGAACGCTACGGTCATCCACTACAGGTTTACTAGACATGCCCAGAAACCAAAAAAGGATAGGAAGTATGGCTTTTGCCAACTATGCCCCAAAACTATGGAACACACTACCAACACACATCAGAAACGCCAGCTCTATACACATTTTTAAAGGAAAATTAAAAACGTACCTATACAGTCTAGCTTACAAATAGTTATGGCTTGGAAAAACCTGATGGATCCATGAGGCTAGGATAAGCCTTGTGGACCCAACTTTTTAGATGAAGGAACGGGTACATAGGAGACACGCCTCCAGTTTTTCAAAAGTTTTTGACACGCCTCAGCTTCTGAGCTGAAGGCGTGTTTTTGCGGACCTCCCAAACTTTCAAACTTTTTAGATGAAGGAATGGGTACAATAGGAGACACGCCTCCAGTTTTTCAAAAGTTTTTGACACGCCTCAGCTTCTGAGCTGAAGGCGTGTTTTTGCGGACCTCTCAAACTTTCAAACTTTTTAGATGAAGGAATGGGTACAATAGGAGACACGCCTCCAGTTTTTCAAAAGTTTTTGACACGCCTCAGCTTCTGAGCTGAAGGCGTGTTTTTGCGGACCTCCCAAACTTTCAAACTTTAGACTGTTTTCTTTATACGTTTTTCTTTTTCTTTCTTTCTACCACAATACACGGCCACTGATGGATCCATGGGACTTGGTAAAGCACTATGGACCCAACTATGACCACTGATAAAAACGTAACTACACTAGCGTTATAAGAGCTAAACATTGCTACCTACAATACAAGTGCATTGGTTTAGTGCACTTCCGGTTGCCACTGAGCGGAAATGTTTGTGCGGACCTGTTCTCCCAAACTGGTAAGCAAATGACTGTTTTTACGTTATTTTCATTTTACGTTACTATTATTATTATTATTATATTTTTTTTAAACATTGATCTTAACTGATCACTATGACTTTATTGCTTTTATCGTTATATATGCCTATAATTGTGTACAGCACTTTGAGCTACATGACATGTATGAAAGGTGCTTTATAAATACTTACTTACTTACTTACTTACTTACTTACTTACTTACACACGCCTCACTTACAAACATCAATAGCTTAGTCAAGGAGGCAAATCAAAAACTATTTGTTTACAGCCAGATCAGACCATTTCTCACCCTGACTGTTTCAAACACATATCTACATGCAATTTTTCTTTCACCAATATCTTACTGTCTCCCAATCTGGTCCCCCAAATTATATGGGTAGGCGCCGGGTGGGGGAAACTGTACAACTGTACAAGCAAAACTGTACATAGGAATATCGACGAAACCATACTTGGTAGAAGAGGGTCTCGTGTATTATTTCGTTAGGTCATTGGAGGGGGTTGGGTTAGGACATTCACATGCACATCATTCAGCACTATAGGAAATGAACGACACACACACGCGCGTGCACACAAGCACACACAGAAGCCAGGCCACAGCGGACCCACAGCCAATTAATTCATAATCAACACAGGCTCCAACTCAACACACACACACGCCGCGCACGTCGCCAACACACACACTTTTTTTTCACTCACCATTGAGACGTTACTTCTTACGAGGAAATAGTGTCCCTCCCATCTGAATCTGATCGCTTGTAAATTAAATCCATCCTTCGATATTTTCTGATGAAACGTTCAATGATCTCCTCTGCTTGCAAACAGTTGCAAATCCAGCAATGCAACAAACAGCAGTTTTTTGTGATCTAATCGATCCTTCATTTGCGTGAGGATGCTGTCGAAATCCACTAAACATTGTTCTGTTGATGTCCATTTTCGGGACTGTCCGAGTCCGACAGGTGGTCACTCAGACAGTCACCCAACGTCTTGGGCAGGTAACAAAACCCTCCAACCTGGGCCTGGTAGCTGCGGTGGTAGCACTCCGGTAAGCCCTCTTGGGCAGGTAACAAAACCCTCCAACCTGGGCCTGGTAGCTGCGGTGGTAGCACTCCGGTAAGCCCTCTTGGGCAGGTAACAAAACACCCCACCCTGGGCCTGGTAGCTGCGGTGGTAGCACTCCGCTAAGCCCTCTTGGGCAGGTAACAAAACCCTCCAACCTGGGCCTGGTAGCTGCGGTGGTAGCACTCCGGTAAGCCCTCTTGGGCAGGTAACAAAACACTCCAACCTGGGCCTGGTAGCTGCGGTGGTAGCACTCCGCTAAGCCCTCTTGGGCAGGTAACAAAACACCCCACCCTGGGCCTGGTAGCTGCGGTGGTAGCACTCCGCTAAGCCCTCTTGGGCAGGTAACAAAACACTCCACCCTGGGCCTGGTAGCTGCGCTGGTAGCACTCCGCTAAGCCCTCTTGGGCAGGTAACAAAACACTCCACCCTGGGCCTGGTAGCTGCGCTGGTAGCACTCCGCTAAGCCCTCTTGGGCAGGTAACAAAACACTCCACCCTGGGCCTGGTAGCTGCGCTGGTAGCACTCCGCTAAGCCCTCTTGGGCAGGTAACAAAACACTCCACCCTGGGCCTGGTAGCTGCGCTGGTAGCACTCCGGTAAGCCCTCTTGGGCAGGTAACAAAACACCCCACCCTGGGCCTGGTAGCTGCGCTGGTAGCACTCCGCTAAGCCCTCTTGGGCAGGTAACAAAACACTCCACCCTGGTATCTGCGGTGGTAGCAAGACGGCACGTTCACGTCAACTACACTACTTGAACTGAGATAAAAAAAAATATATATATCATCAAACGATGCAGTGCACAACATTGGGTCTCATTCTCCAATGACTTACGACAAAAAGGGCTATTTGAGACCTTTTCGGGCCGATTTTGGGATTCACCAACCGTCCCAATAAAACAAATATAATTAATATTATATTATATTATATTGTTATTCATGACTTGCCCGAAAAGGTCTCAAATGGCCCTAAGAGAAAGCCCTTTTGTCGTAAGTCGGTTGGAGAATGAGACCCAATAAGTTGATGAAGTTCAACAATTGAATAAAGATCTTAAAATATGAATTATTATATTAGGCAAATTAATCTCTTCTTTTCTATGTCTCTTTCAAGGCAAATTGCACACAGTCAACAATAGGGTCCAGCCGCAGCGCCGTCTCATTAGCTGCCGCCAATCTCTGATTGGATCTTAAGTTTGTCAACACAATGTGGCACGGCGTGAATGTCAATCAATCAAGTGCGCATGGCCTCACTACCCGCCTTTTTTAAACTCAAATACCCTATTTTGATTGGATAATTATATTCTTAAGCCAAGCCCGTGCACTTTTTTTGCAGTGAGTGATTGACAGCTGGCCATCAAATGTGTTATGGGATCAGACCAGGTCAGAGAGCTCAGAGCTGTCACGTGGACATTTTTTAAGAAGAAAAAATTCACTGCCATTGTTTTTTTCACAATGGAAAACATTTCTAATAAAAAATTATAATAATAAATAAATTAAAATATATAGGTATATTAATAATAATATATATTTTTTTCTGTATATTACTAGTGAAGCACTGCCTCACTAGTTGTCATGCAATAACCTCCACTGCTAAATACAGGTCACCTAGTGTGTTAATACCGAGTGAGGTCCATAAGGAGAATGCTCCATCCTTCAGTGAGGGGTGAAATAAAGGGTTAGCTGCTATCGAAGCCAAGTGGGATTGAGTTTGAAACCCAAAGTGGCGTCTGAATTGATTCCAAATTCTGAATGTAGTTTTAACAATAATATTTTTGGAGTAGGGGGCCATTGGAAAACGAATGGGGGCATGTATAAGAACGGTTAGTGAGGCAGGTTTGACGGATGAGGCTTCGATGTCAACCCACATAGGGCACACCAGAGGTTTGTCTGACTGTAACGAGTGCTGTATGATTCTGAGATTGGCTGCCCAATAGTAGGTTCTGAAGTTAAGTAAAGCCATGCCACCCAGAGGTCTAGGCCTTTGTAATAGAGCTTTACTAATTCTGGGAACTTTGTTATTCCAAATGAATTTGGACACTAGGCTGTCAATTTTGTGAAAGAATGAGTGGGGAAGAAAGATAGGCAGACACTGGACAAGATAAGAGAACCTTGGGAGAGAGTTCATCTTAACGCAATTGATACGTGCAGCAAGAGAGAGAGGTAATAATGACCAACGTTCAAAATCTTCCTGAAATCTAGTCAGTAGAGTGCCAACATTTTATTTGAATAGGTCCCCAAATGTAGCCCTAATTTGGATACCGAGATATTTGAAGCCATGGGGGGACATTTTCAATGGAAAGTTATGCAGTGGATAATTTCGAGCTTCTGCATTCAATGGAAGAAGTTTGCTTTTGTCTAAATTGAGTTTATACCCTGAGATATGGCCAAATCGGGTGAATATGTCAAGTGCAGCTGGAATAGATGTGGATATGTCAGAAATGTATAGAAGCAGGTCATCTGCATACAGGGAGGTCCTCTGCTCAACACCCCCTCTGATTATACCTTTTATACGAAGGTCTGATCGAAGTGCGATGGCCAACGGTTCAATGGCGACATCGAACAGGAGTGGACTCAAATGGCAACCCTGTCTCGTGGAGCGGTGTAAATGGAACTGTGCTGAACGCGTGTTGTTAGTCCTTACTGAGGCAGTGGGAGAGGTGTAAAGTAATTTCACCCAGGCTACAAAGTTATCCCCAAGTCCAAACTTTTTCAACGTATTGAAAAGATAGCCCCACTCCACACCAGAGGCGGATTTAGGATTGTAGGAGATCCGGGGCTTAGCCCAGATAGGTGCCCGCTTCGACACCACTTCGACACCACAATTTTTTACTTATACCATGAAAGTGTTAATATGCGTCTTTGTTTACGGTTTGATTATCACTGATTTTTTATAGATTCGGGGCTTTTCAGAAAACATTCGGGGCTTGAGCCCAAGTACCCCCTAGCCCCGCCCCTGCTCCACACGGTCAAAAGCTTTGATGAGATGACAGCCTCCGGGCTAGTTGTGGAGGAAGGGCTATACAGAACATTAAAGAGACGCCTAATGTTGGAAAATTAATATCTATTCTGGATAAAAACCTGTTTGGTCTGGAGAGATGATAGTGGGAAGGACAGGTTCTAAGCGCATAGCTAAGAGCTTTGATAAAAGCTTTTTTTTCTTTTTTTTTTTTAACTTTGGCCATTCCCCTGGCTCTTTTATGTGTTTATCACATTTATTCTGGTCAAGGATGACCGACAGAAACAGGCTGAAAGGGTTCAGATGGGGGGGAAGACACTCTGGGAAAGGCACGGCTGCAGTCCGGGATTCGAACTCGCTAAACCCCAGATCCGTGACGAGCACGGTTGTCCACGGCGCCGAAATAGCGCTCGCGGTACGTGGTGAGCTACTGGAGCTCCCCCTTTGATAAAAGCTTTAAATCCACCGTCAACTGACTGACAGGAGGAAGACAACTTCCACAGGATAAGGGGTCTTGATCTTTTTTTAGCAAACAGAGAAATCGAGGCTTGGGTAAGGGATGGGGGTAACTTAAGTGACCTAAATTAATCTGCATACATGTCAATTAAAATGGGTGCCAGTTTATCAAAGAATTTCCTGTAGAACTCTAGAGGGTAACCATCTAGCCCCGGACACTTCCCTGTTTGCATAGAGTAGGCGGCCTCTCTGAGCTCATCTATCGTGACGGGTCCCTCCAGCCCCGTGGCAGCCTCCGGGTTTTTCTGTGGTATATCCAATGAATTAAATAAATTATCATAGGCAGAAGGGTCAGAGGTTTGTTCAGATGTATAAACGTTTTTAAATTCTTCGTTAATTAGCTTGGGATCCGTAGTTAAACCAGTGGGTGTCTGGATTTGAGGGACACAGAAGAAAACATATTAATATTAGGTGACGGCGCACCTGACCAGACACAGATGCAAAAAATTACATATTAGGTGACAGCGCACCTGATCAGATGAAAACATATTAGGTGAAGGTGACAAGGAAAAGGATAGATGAAATTACCTACCTGGGTTCCATCCTAGAGGCAAATCTTTCCTGTGACAAAATGGCATCCAATGTAATAAAACTAAGTCAACCTAGGATGGCTAAGGGGGCTTTCACACTCAGCCTTTTGTATCGAATCACCGTCCCGGAGCACGGGGGGCAGTGTTCTCACTCACCCCTTTCGGGGTGCGAGTCGGCGCTGATTCGTTTCACCCCCCGCTGAACGGGATCACCTGGCAGAGGTGGTCTCCGATTCGGCCCCGGGGAGAACGGGGGGTGTGGCTTGCGAGCTTGTACCTATTCACGGGCGTGGCACCTGGTGCTGACATAACGTCATAACTATTCGACCAAGCAACATCGATTTAGCAAACATGGCAAGCAAAGGTTCACTGTGGTCAACTGCCGAAATTGAGTGCTTGCTAGCGTTTTGGGCTGATGAGAGCATTCAGCAACAGCTGGACAAGACGCATAAAAATTCGGAAATGTATGGAAAATTCGCCGATCATCTGGCTGTGCACGGATTCAGAAGATCGGTCGAGCAGTGTCGAGCCAAAGTGAAGAAGTTGCAGCTGCAATATTTACGAGTACGAGATGTGGTGCGTAAATCTGGCAGCTCGTCTGATGAGAAGGACAAATTTCAGTGGTACGAGGCAGTGGATAATAATAATATATAATGTCAAATCACAGGTTCATCATGCCAGTAGTAGACAGTGAGACAGTGAGAGGTAGGAGGTATAAATTGATTGAGTTATATGTATAGAAATAGAGTATAGGCAACAGAGTTCAAAGTATACAGTATGGTAACAGAGCCTAGGGTTATGTATGTGCAAGGTGCAGTTATCTAGTTGAGATTCATACAAGTACAGTAGCTAAATGGATTGTTTCAGTCATTATAAGGGCATACCAATATTTTGCAGATGTCGATCGAATGAAAGCAAGACATTACAGTAACGTACTGACTTAAGATGCAAATATAAGCAGACACTGATTTTATAACTGATATTTGCCCTCTTTATGAACAACAGACGGGTACAATGGACAAGGCTAAAGAAAGGTCTGCTTCTCACCTTGTTGATGAACGCAATTGTTGTTTTAGCACCAGAAGATAATCAGTTATTGCCACTGCTTCGCTCTCGTGAAATCGCCTGAGGCGAGCAGCTCGCCTCTGTATACACATGCGGGCCTCAATCAAAATGCTGGAAGGTTGATGGATTAGAGAAAATAGCCGTCGCTGCTGCTGACGCCGACGGTTGTGGTCGTTTGTAGTCCGTCGTTGAGATATGTCGGCAGTGGCAGTGACACCTCGATTGCGTCGAGATATGCTGGTTCCTCGATTTCGTTTCTGGAATTGCTTCCAAAAGAGTAGACACATCATCATGAAGGTCTCCATCTCCATTGCGTCTCTTGATCTGTGTATGAAATCGACTTGTCTGTGTTATTGAACGACTTGTCGCGTACTAGATGACGCAAGTATACCCTTGTGTTCATTGGCTCATAGGCGACAGCAAAAACCACGGCAAGCTTACAAGCTCAAAACGCAAACCGTAAACAAAACCCAGAGCGCACCCAGACTGAAGTGTGTACACAAACCAGAGGGGGAGAGGGGGGGGGGGGGGGGGTTCGAATCAGATCTCGGAACGGGCAGAACGGAACGAAATAGAAACGAATAGCGTGAGTGAGAAAGGGCCCTTAGAGTAGACGACTTGCAATGGGCCTGGTCTACAAGATACACTACACCACTAAGATACCCCTGTGCATGTCGAAATACTTCCCAAAGGTCAGTGAATACCACGACACCAAAGGGAGTTCCACAAATCATGTTCAACCCAGATTCGGCTCAAACAAGGGACTAAACACGTTTCGCAATTATGCCACAACAATGTGGAACGCCCTACCCACAGCCATAAAATAATGTGAATCCCTACCCACCTTAAAAACTACTCTCAAAGAGCACCTACGGGAGGCTGCAATTCGAAACTGGCCCAGGTAAATGTCCAAACCCCCCCCCTCCAATGTACAGTTTCTTCCCCCTCAAATGTATATATTCTCTTTTTAGAAACTCTGTCTCTTAAACGGTACTGTATATTTGTATATCTTATATGTCATAAATGTCTGGATGTAACAGTAGGCCTACTGTATATCTGTATGTCATGTATGTCATAAATGTTATGATGAATTGAAAATGGGGGACCCTGATGTAAACAAGACGAAAGTCTTTCTCTGGTCTGCATCCCCTTAACAATTGTGTGTATTGAGCCGTACTGTATTGTACCCATTCTGCAATCTGTTAATAAAGTTTTCAATAAATCAATCAATCAAACACAAGGATCATATAAAGAATGGTAAAACAAGGAGAAGAGGAGGTGTGTGTAATCCCACCAGGGCAGCTGTGATGTGTCTTTCATGTACTGCCTTTGTGTGTGTGGGGGGGGGGGGGGTGAGAGAAAGAGAGAGAGAGAGAGAGAGAGAGAGAGAGAGAGAGAGAGAGAGAGAGAGAGAGAGAGAGAGAGAGACATTTAGGATGCTGCAAACTACATGATAATTGAAAAGGCCCCAGAGCTCAAAGCTTATTTACCACATGTGATCATTGTGATGTAATGTTAATGTAGACACGTGAATGTGTCTGACTATGTTCATTATCTGTTGCAATGACCCGTTTGCTCTTGGGCCCGACGGGGCATCGTGGAGGACTAACACTAGGGGGAGCTGGTTGGCGTCGGTCTGGTAGTCGGTAGAGAGATGCAAAGAGGACCGGTATCCAGGAGGAGCCACATGTGCGGGGTCTCTTCGGCAGGACCCACGGAAGCGAGTGGACATGTCGGCCACAAGCATTCTACTTTTTGAAACACGTGAAATACCAATTGTGCACCGGAGCAGAAGAAGTAACGCCATGTGCCGTAAGCTTATCAATATCAAGTATAGGGATTAGGTTACGCCAAGACGAAGAGGACGTTCGGCAGATGGACTGTGAAGATGAACGTTGAGGTGTTGCGTATTAGCACGTGCAGTCGGGGAGTCAGGCTAGCCATTTCGGCTATTAGCTTAGCTAACGTATAGTGCACTAGCCTTTTTAGCTTAGCGCGTCGTATCGCCGGTTTCCAGCGGCAGGAGGATTCGGGCCCGAGGGATTCTACTGGACATTCACAACATTGCTACCGACTACCTGCCGACCGCCAGACCAGCCCCCTTCTAAGTATCACAGGTGAGGGTTTCTCTGGACCTTTTACGGCCAGGGCGAAGGTCTATCCATTTTGGTGACGTGTGTTCTTTCCTTACAGAACAGAAAGAGGCTGTGTATTGTGTAGCAGTATTGTGCTATGGTGTTTATGTGATAATAATAATAATAATTGGATCCACTGTGTTGTGTTTGTGTTTCAGCGAAGTGTCAATATATAACCTGTCTCCTAACATTAACGGGGGGGGGGGGGTACACTGATTTCAGGTCTTCAACGGCAAGAAGATAAGGTACTATTTTGGGGAAGACTATTGATCACTACTTTCACCGGGTGTGAGGGGGTACGCCGCTTATTAGACGCAGTTGTTAAGGGGGGTACCGGGTACTGATGAGTATTTGTCATTATAACATCCTGCATGACTATTGTACCTGTTCCTAGGTTAGTAAATCCTACGGCCCTGCCTACTGCATCTCTACCCCTTACGTCTAACCACGCGGCCACTACAGTTGGGGGTTCGGTGGGACCTCTGTGTCCCTGCTATCCGGTGTTCGTATAATCTCACCCTCACTAAGTGGAGGCTCAATACACACAATTGTTAAGGGGATGCAGACCAGAGAAAGACGTTTGTCTTGTTTACATCAGGGTCCCCCGTTTTCAATTCATAGTGCCACATACACACAGTCCTCATATTCCTCCTAGTTACACACAGGCATTGTAACTGAGGGGTTACAAAACCCTGACTGTATTAAAGATTGTGATAGATTAAACCACTGCTAGGTATGTACTTTAATTACTGGCCAGACAGTACATCGAATATAGATGGTGAACACTCATAATAACACGGCATTGACAAAGAAATAGTATTTGAGGGTATTTTATTATTATGCAACATTAGGTTACAGAATGAGAATTAGGGTCGCGCTTGTATGGCGAAGAATATGCATAAAGTCAGTCAGTAGCATGAGTCACTGGGAATAGCAGGATTCCTACGATGGGTACTAGTGCACTGCAACCTTGCCCAAGCCCGACGGGGCCCTACCCGACCCGACGGGTTCGGGCTGGGTAGGGCTTTGTTTTTAAATAAATAATTCGGGCTCGGCCGGGCCGGGCAGTGCCCTCTTTAAAAAAAAAAACTTTTATTGCGTCTTTTTTTTTTTTTTTTTTTTTTGTGCTCGCTATACTCATATAACTAGGGTTATAGCCAGGTTAACCTTAAGTTTCTGTTTCATTTTCGCGTAACGTAGTGCTGTCATCAGAGCGTGAAAGCCTCGTGTCTGAGGAGTCAAGATGTATAGGTTAACAGATAAAATAAGGGAAAGTTGCATTTTTGGAAACATTTGGATGTCTCCCTCCGCAGCCTGCAGGGATAACTCGAGGGGAGCGCGCGGCTCAGGTGGATGATAACTCGAGGGGAGCGCGCGGCTCAGGTGGATGATAACTCGAGGGGAGCGCGCGGCTCAGGTGGATGATAACTCGAGGGGAGCGCGCGGCTCAGGTGGATGATAACTCGAGGGGAGCGCGCGGCTCAGGTGGATGATAACTCGAGGGGAGCGCGCGGCTCAGGTGGATGATAACTCGAGGGGAGCGCGCGGCTCAGGTGGATGATAACTCGAGGGGAGCGCGCGGATCAGGTGGATGATAACTCGAGGGGAGCGCGCGGCTCAGGTGGATGATGAACAAATTAACCAGACCGAAGCGGCATAGGTTGAAGTTGGAATATAGCCAGTTGGCGAATGTTTTAATTTGTTCTTGGATGTTAACGTTGTTAACGTTGTTCAACGCCTTGCTGACATCAACACAGCGAAGTGGTGAGTTTGATTATTATTATTTGCTGGTGTCTGGGGTGACGTCGCTGCTGCCCTGTTCTGTTGCGCTTTCATTATATAAATGTTGCTCTGCTCGAAATCTGATTTATGTTTTCTGTTTGTTTGTACAGTGACTGAGTAGGCTATTGTGTCGTGTGTGTGTGTGTGTGTCAAAGAAGATTCCATATAGCCTTCAAATTACGAGTTTTACGAGGCTGACTCGCGCTGGGAAATAGAATTTGCGAAAAAAGGCTATACTGGTTGTTAGTTTTCAGCATGATAATGTGTTATTTAGTTAGACCTATTGGACATTTTCGTTTTTGTTTATTTATTAAGTTAATATATAAACAGTGTTTAGAATATTTAAAACAAAAAAATAAAATAATTTTTGGCTATATGTTATAATATATATATTAATGTTTCTTTCGTTTTCACTATCTGTTATTTAGGTAGACCTATTGAACATTTTCGTTTTTGTTTATTTATTAAGTTCATATAAAACCGTGTTTCGAATATTAAAAAAAAAAAAATAATAATAATAATAATAAATAATAAAAAAAAATCAGGTTTTCACGCGGGCTAGGGCCTAAAATATTATTTACAGTCGGGCTTATTTTCGGGCAGGGCCTGAAGTTCACGGGCTCGGGCTGGGTACGGGCTTCATTTCAAGGCCCTTGCAGACCACTAATGGGTACTAGGTTGACGCCACCTGACGTATAATAGCAATTATAGAAGGCAACGCTGGTACCGCCTGGAGACACTGGGTTCCTCTCAGAGTTGTAAGGTCTAGAGGATAGAGGAATGTTCGGATACTCAGTCTGATTCAATGAAGAATAAAGGGACTCCACGTACAGAAGCCAGTCCTTGTAAATCCAACGATCAGCAGCAAAAGCAATAACTGTAATCCAATGCTCGATAGCAAACGATGATAGCTAGCCAGCCTCTGTCCATGAGGCCAGCCCGAGTGTAATCCTCACGAGGTTAAATCCCAAACGATAGTGGAAATCAACAAGGCTCTTCTCCGGGTAACACGTTCCAAATCAATATAATCCAACCAGTAATGGTTCTGCAATCGCCGCCGCTGGTTCTCCTGTGCACATGTCCAACGGTTCTTCGACTAGGCCTCCTCGGGTACTGGCACCAACGTATTTAGGCCACACACCCTGGCTAAGGTTCACTAGCTAACACGAACGAACCGTTAGGTAATGCTACACACGAACGAACTGGGTTGCACGATATACAATAAATGAACGACTATTTACTTCACATTAAACTAGGTCGAACTTGACGTTACTGCATTAAACTCTGACACTTTACTATTCTATTCGCACGTGTTCTCAACGCAAGGTTGCTCACTTCACTACCTGTTGACTCGGGATGAACTTGATGAACGAAACTGCTGCTGTGCGCACCTGCGCCGTATATATACTTAAGTTATTATCTAGTCCCAAACCTCAGTTCTTGTCTGGAATCAATACGCTGTCTCCGGGCATGTTACGACATGCCTGAGCTTGTCTTTGAACCTGACGTTGGGGGCTTGCGGGCTGGCGCCTAGGGCCTCCCAACTCCACTCCCATCTCCAGTCCAACACCCTCTATGAACCCCTTCAGTCTGGCTTCCGTCCCGCTCACAGCACCGAAACTGCACTGGTAAAGGTCATCAATGACCTCCTCATCTCCGCTGACTCCGGTGCCCTCAACATCCTGATCCTACTCGATCTCAGTGCAGCCTTTGACACAGTGTGTCACTCCATCCTCCTCCAAAGGCTGCACCAACTGGGTGTTGAGGGCACAGCACTTGACTGGTTCTCCTCCTACCTCACTGACAGACACCAATTCATCTCCCTCTCCGGCCACACCTCCTCCCCCTCCCCAGTCACACAGGGGGTCCCCCAAGGCTCAGTCCTTGGCCCCCTGCTCTTCATCTGCTACATTCTCCCCCTTGGTCACATCATCCGCAAATACCACCTCAACTTCCACTGTTACGCTGACGACACCCAAATATACATCAGTACACAATCCCCCCACAGCCCACCCCTCAGTCACATCGAATCATGCATCACCGAACTCCAAACTTGGATGACCCACAACTTCCTCAAACTGAACAGTGACAAGACTGAACTTCTCATCATTGGCACCAAAACCACCCTCACCAGATCCGGACCCATCACACTCACCATCAACGACTCCACCATCACCCCCTCCCCCCTAGTCCGCAACCTTGGTGTCCTCCTTGACCCCACCCTCTCATTTGACCCCCACGTCCGCTCCATCGTGAAAACATCCTACTTCCACCTCCGCAACATCGCAAAAATCCGTCACTGCCTCTCCCCCCCCGCCGCTGAATCCCTCATTCACGCCTTCATCTCCTCCCGCCTGGACTACTGCAACTCCCTCCTCACTGGTATCACCTCCCGCTCCCTCCATAAACTGCAAATGGTCCAAAATTCAGCCGCCCGCCTCCTCACTAACACCCGGTCCCGCGAACACATCACTCCTGTCCTCCACTCCCTCCACTGGCTCCCGATCAAACACCGCATTAACTTTAAAACACTACTCCTCACCTTCAAAGCCCTCCACAGCCTGGCCCCCCCCTACCTGACTGATCTCCTTCTCCCCTACCGCCCAACCCGTTCCCTCCGGTCCTCCTCCACTGCCTCCCTCACTGTCCCGACATCCAAGCTTAAAAACTTCGGAGATCGGGCCTTCTCTCGCACTGCACCCCGACTCTGGAACTCCCTCCCCCAGTCCATCAGAGACTCCCCTACACTCTCCACCTTCAAAGCTCGCCTCAAAACCCACCTGTTCTCCCTTGCCTTCAACCCCCCCCACCCCTAAACCCCCCCTCCCCTCCAACCTGATTGATATGTCTCTAGTCTTTTTTTTTGTGCCATCAGGCTGTCTCCCCCGTTCCCCCCATGGTCTCATGTTCCTTTGTTTTTGTTTCTTTGTTGTTTTGTTTTGTTTCTTTGCTTTCGTTTCTTTGTTTGTACCCCTGCTCCCGACTACTGTCAGCGACTTCGGGTTATTGAGAAGCGCTATATAAATTAAATGAATTATTATTATTATTAAGGAGAGCGAATATTCCTATGGTTCGAACGCCGGTTTAAAGGGATATACCGTGTATATATAAATAATATACAATGTATATAAAACAATAAATGTAGATTCTCAGCTTTAATCTGGCCCTTCACAACAGGCATCATATCCCTCCCATACAATACGCACAACACAACAGACTAACTCGTCTTGCTCAATACTTGTTTATGAGTTTTAAGAGACAGCACTGTAATCTCTCTCAACCAAAGCTCTACTAGTCAACAAAGAGCAGCTCTCCACCTTGCTATCTGAAACACTGACACCATTATCAACCTAATATTATTATGTTGCTCTTCTCCACCTTGCTAATCTGAAACATTATCAATATAACGTTAGCTACCAACTATAGCTAACGTTAATGTAGCGGGGCTCGTAATAACACAAGAGCATTTTACTATGAATTGAAAATGGTGTAAACAAGACAAGTCTTTCTCTGGTCTGCATCCCCTTAACAATTGTGTGTATTGAGCCGTACTGTATATTGTACCCATTCTGCAATCTGTTAAATAAAGTTTTCATTCATTCATGCCTTTCGAAGAGTGACATGGTCGGTGTAGTTTTTGTAAGGAGTTATCATGATGCGGTTTAAATTTGGTTACAGTAAAGTAACGTTACACAAACTGGCATTCTAAAGTCAAGACACTTACCCCCATGAAGACGGTATCTCGACCGATCTCATCTTCCGTTGAATAGTGCAGCTTCTCCGACTCGAGACATGTGCATTAATCTCATGGAAAGTGTAAACAATAGCCATGTGCGTCGCCGAGCAGTACAAGGAAGCCTGCTGCTAAGCTAGGAGTTTGCTAAACTAGTAGCTAGCTGACCAGAAGGTTCTGGCTACAACTAGCGTTAGCGACCACACTATAAATAAATATATAAAAACACGATGCACATTGCACAATACAGTTGAACAATAAAGATAAATATATGAATTAATTATAATATTAGGCTTTTTTTCTTTTCTCTAATTTCACCGCAGTGTGTTGTTACAGCAGCCGGAGATCACTGGTTAATGACATCATCAACAGTCACGCAGGTCTTCTCTGATTGAGTGTCAGAACGTTGTGAGGGCTGTCAATCATTCAACCCCCGTTCGTGAGTGGCGAGGCTCGACTGCACGGGCCAGTCTTAGATGACGTATTTGAAGCTCAAATAGCTATTTTGATTGGATTATTATAATCCTGCTCCTGGCCCGTGAGGCTGGAAACTCATCAATGATTGACAGATGGACAATAGTACATTGGCAATGGGATCAGGTCAGAGAGCTGTCTGTCACTTGGGACATTTTTGGAAAAAAAATTATTCACTGGCATTATTTTTTTCACAGAGGAAAACATTTCAAATAAAAATAAATATGTTTTAAAAATAAATAAAAATAAATATGTTTTATGTAATATGTGTTTTTTTTTTGTCTGTCTATTACTACATTTACATTAACATTTAGTCATTTAGCTGAAACGCTTTTATCCAAAGCGACTTACAAGTTCTGTACGACAAGTCATCAGGAAGGGCACAACTCTATCAGCTGAGCAACAATGTTCATCAAAGTGTTGAGTGCTACAGTGTAGGTTAGTTTATTAGGACAAGTGCATGACAGTATGGTTAGTTAGGGTTAGATATTTTTTTTCTTTTTTAATTCAGATAATGGTTGAAGAAGTGCGTCTTTAGTCGACGGCGAAAGATTTGACGTGTTTCGGCTGTCCTAACTGGGGTGGGTAGTTCATTCCACCATTGTGGGGCAAGGACTGAGAATAGGCGACTTCTCTTTGATGACCCTCCCGGAGCTTGGATAGGAGTAGGTCTGAGGCGGCCAGAAGATGCAGAGCGTAGGGGTCTTGAGGGTGTGTAGTTAGAGACCATTGACCGGAGGTAGGCGGGAGCGGTTCCCTTTGCCGCACGGTATGCTAGGTCGAGGGCCTTGAAGCGGATTCGTGCAGCAATGGGGAGCCAGTGCAGGTCCCTAAGAAGTGGGGTGACATGGGCCGACTTCGGTAGGTTTGAGATCAGGCGGGCCGCTGCGTTCTGAATGAGTTGAAGAGGCTTAGTGGCAGTGGCCGGGAGGCCAGCTAGCAGTGCGTTGCAGTAGTCGAGGCGGGAGATGACTGTTGATTGGACGAGGAGTTGGGTGGCTTCTTTTGTCAGGAAGGCCCATTGTCAGGAAGGGGCGGATCCTTCTGACGTTGCTCAGGAGGAATCGGCAGGTTCTGGTTGTCGCTGCGATGTGAGCAGAGAAGTTCAACTGGTCGTCGAGGACAACACCAAGGTTCTTGGCGGTCGGGGACGCGGTCACAGCTGCATTCTCGACTGTGATGGAAAGGTCGGTCAGGGGGGAGGATTTGGCCGGCAGGTGGAGCAATTCTGTTTTGCTTAGGTTCAGTTTGAGGTGGTTGGTCATCATTCAGGCGGAGATGTCGGACAGACGGGCCAAGATCCGCTCAGAGACATGGATATCTGAGGGAGGGAAGGAGAGGAGGAGTTGAGTATCGTCGGCATAACAATGGTAGGAGAAGCCATGAGACGTGATAATGTAACCCAGTGATTTAGTGTAGAGGGAGAAGAGAAGGGGTCCTAAAACCGAGCCCTGGGGGACACCCGTCCGCAGGGGGCGGGTGGCCGACAGGGTCCCTCTCCATGACACTTGGTAGGAGCGGTCATTGAGGTATGATGTCAGCCATGTCAGCGCAGAGCCAGCCACTCCCATTCCTGCGAGGGCCGCGAGGAGGATCTGGTGGTTGACTGTCTCGAAGGCTGCAGATAGATCTAGGAGAATCAGGACAGAGGAGAGGCCTTTCGCTTTTGCTAAGTGAAGTGCCTCTGTGACCGCAATGATGTCTGATTAGGGTCTAGGAGGTCATTCTGTAAGAGATAAGAAGTAAGTTGGTTGGATACAGCACGTTCAAGTGTTTTAGAAAGGAAGGAGAGAAGAGAGACAGGACGGTAGTTGCCTATGACGGTAGGGTTCAGGGTTGGTTTCTTTATGAGCGGCGTGACTCTGGCTTGTTTTAGGAAGGTGGGGACCACCCCCGAGTTGAGTGAGGAGTTGATGGTTGCAGTTGACAGAGTGAAGGATGAGGTTCTCGATTCAGCATTTGGAATGGGTGGGGGTTGGGAGAAGGAGCTGCGGATGTTCTCCACTTTTTCCTCAAAGAAGATCGCGAAGTCTTCGGCAGAGAAAGATGAGGGAGGGGGGGCGGGTGGGGGGGGAGTGAGGAGGGAGGACATGGTAGCATGCAGTTTGCGAAGATTCTTGGCAGAGGCCTCGATCCTATGGTGAAAGAAAGAAGCTTTGGCGTTAGTAATGGTTTTGGAGAATATTAACAAGAGGTTGTGATATGTGTCGATGTCAGCAGTGAGGCGTGACTTTCTATACTTCCTTTCAGCTGCTCTCAGGACCGGTCTTTGTTCTCTCACTGGATCTGTCAGCCATGGACTAGGTGGGGGGTTTCTCAACGAGGGGACAGAGCTTGTCGAAGGAGGTTGCAAGGGCTGAGAGGAGGGTGGAGGTTGTCATCTCTGTGGAGAGAGCAGAGAAGGTGTCACTCAAAGGTAGAGCGGATAGTATGTCAGAGTAGTCATACAGAAAACTCCACTGCTGCATAGTCCTGGAAGGTCTTTGCTGGACCAGGATTCAGCATCTGGACCACAGCTGCACCATCAAGGAACACAGCATCAACCACAGGACGAGGTTGTGAGTCAGTGTCATCAATCATTATGCAGTGCAAGAGGTCTGCTTTTGTACCAAGCCGCATCTTCCCTCCTTGAGATAAAGATGGTGGTGCATACTGGTTTTCATGACTGAAGAACTCAACAAACACACAACAAACTTTCCAACACGGAACTCCTCCAGGATGGCTGGATGTTTATCAGAGAGGACCATCATGTCACGGACATGCACTGATAGCCACCTGGAGTAGTGAGTGTGGTCCAGAGCAAACATCCAGGGTAGTAGCTGTGTGAGGGTTTCCACATAGAGCTGAAAGTTGCCGAAATGCAGTAGTCAAAATGCACACTTTCCCTGACTCGCTGTAGGCACCATTCTTCAAATGTTGGAGGGGCCGCTTCAGGTATGCAGTGGTGATTGGAGGCCAGGGGCAGTAGCTTGTACAGGCTAGCAGCAGTAACTTGGTGGGCCTGTTTAGGTCCAGCTCAGCGGGTATCTGTCCAAATTCTTGAAATTCAAGAACATGCCTGGCCAATGACACATAACCACTTGGCAGAGAGCACAGAGTTCCCAGTTGGTGGGGCAATGCAGCTTCTTAGATGTAGAAGGCTGGGCTGGATCAATCAGGATATGGCGTTTTGACATGATGCAGGCACAGTGTTGCATCAAATTGCTGAAGAGTGTCGTAGGCTGCCTTGCCAGTAGCTAGCTGACACATACAAAAATCCTGTAGTGAACATGAACATACCATATTGTAGGTGTAAGTATATATTGATATTATTTTACGCATGTATATATTTTTGTACATATTTAGTGAGAAAAATGTCATTAACACCCTCTTTGGACGAATTAATGGTGAAGAGGTTGGAGGTGGATTGGCTAACATTACACAATGGCTAGCTAGCTAGATAGCTAACTGTATTCATCCTCAACAACATTTCATTCATCATCAATAGCTAGAAATAGTATTTGATCAATAAGAACATGATACAAGTTCTCACCTGTCCATACATCAAAATCTCTTCTCTTCTCTCATGTGCACTCTTTTCAGGCTACTGCCCTCTGCTGGTCTACTGCAGTAAAATCATGCAACAAACTGACACATGGACACAAGGCCATGGCTGAGCAAGTGAATGTCTTTATTAGAACAAAACCATTTTAACAAAATATATATTATTATAAAGGAGAATAATGGGACGAAAAGTGGAAAGATGCAATGCTGAGGTCAATGACCCCTCAAGGTCACCAGAGGTCAGTCTGAAAGTGTTTCCACGTCTGAAATCAAACCTTGGGGTATGTAGATGATATGCTGAACGTTTCATGCTTCTTTCATAAAATGCACAATCAGTTCGCTTAACCGCCCCACTAAACCAAGTTGATTGAAAGATGCAAACATACGCGGCTTCGCTTTAGGCGTTTGCTTGAGTTGATGTGATGTGAATGTCAATGTGGAGGAAATAGAGCTCATCTCTATATCATATCTCAGCCCCTCAAAGAACATGTCTTCAACCCCTCACCTTCCCCCCCATTTGTCCCCTATCCTGCGCCCCCCCCCCCCATCTTATGGAGCTCCCCCTCCCCCTTTCTCACTATAAAGGGCTCCTCCCTACGTCACTCTGTCTTCTGGTCCTGGGTCATGTAGCTGATCTCCCGGGCGGAAGCCTCGGCCATGTCTCTAACTATCTTGTACCTATTTAATCTATCTGGCTAATAAACCATATTATCCGGATCCACTTGACTGAGTGGAAGTTATCAATTATATCTTCAATACCACTGTTGAGACCAAACACACTAGCATGTATTCACGTCGGTTTAGCTAGTTATCAGCTGTCAAACTGTTTAGCTAGTTATCAACTGTCAAACTGTTTAGCTTGTTATCAGCTGTCAAACTGTTTAGCTAGTTATCAGCTGTCAAACTGTTTAGCTAGTTATCAGCTGTCAAACTGTTTAGCTTGTTATCAGCTGTCAAACTGTTTAGCTAGTTATCAGCTGTCAAACTGTTTAGCTTGTTATCAGCTGTCAAACTGTTTAGCTAGTTATCAACTGTCAAACTGTTTAGCTTGTTATCAGCTGTCAAACTGTTTAGCTAGTTATCAGCTGTCAAACTGTTTAGCTAGTTATCAGCTGTCAAACTGTTTAGCTAGTTATCAGCTGTCAAACTGTTTAGCTTGTTATCAGCTGTCAAACTGTTTAGCTAGTTATCAGCTGTCAAACTGTTTAGCTTGTTATCAGCTGTCAAACTGTTTAGCTAGTTATCAGCTGTCAAACTGTTTAGCTTGTTATCAGCTGTCAAACTGTTTAGCTAGTTATCAGCTGTCAAACTGTTTAGCTAGTTATCAGCTGTCAAACTGTTTAGCTAGTTATCAGCTGTCAAACTGTTTAGCTAGTTATCAGCTGTCAAACTGTTTAGCTAGTTATCAGCTGTCAAACTGTTTAGCTTGTTATCAGCTGTCAAACTGTTTAGCTAGTTATCAGCTGTCAAACTGTTTAGCTTGTTATCAGCTGTCAAACTGTTTAGCTAGTTATCAGCTGTCAAACTGTTTAGCTTGTTATCAGCTGTCAAACTGTTTAGCTAGTTATCAGCTGTCAAACTGTTTAGCTAGTTATCAGCTGTCAAACTGTTTAGCTAGTTATCAGCTGTCAAACTGTTTAGCTAGTTATCAGCTGTCAAACTGTTTAGCTTGTTATCAGCTGTCAAACTGTTTAGCTTGTTATCAGCTGTCAAACTGTTTAGCTTGTTATCAGCTGTCAAACTCTTTAGCTAGTTATCAGCTGTCAAACTGTTTAGCTTGTTATCAACTGTCAAACTGTTTAGCTAGTTATCAGCTGTCAAACTGTTTAGCTAGTTATCAGCTGTCAAACTGTTTAGCTAGTTATCAGCTGTCAAACTGTTTAGCTAGTTATCAGCTGTCAAACTGTTTAGCTAGTTATCAGCTGTCAAACTGTTTAGCTAGTTATCAGCTGTCAAACTGTTTAGCTAGTTATCAGCTGTCAAACTGTTTAGCTTGTTATCAGCTGTCAAACTGTTTAGCTAGTTATCAGCTGTCAAACTGTTTAGCTAGTTATCAGCTGTCAAACTGTTTAGCTTGTTATCAGCTGTCAAACTGTTTAGCTTGTTATCAGCTGTCAAACTGTTTAGCTTGTTATCAGCTGTCAAACTGCTAGCCCAAACAAAAAAGTGAAACTCCGAAGAGGAATGAAAAAAGACAACAGGACGCTAAACTGATGAAATTAGATACTGCTTCAACAGGGTGAACCTGATGCCTTTTACTATTTTGCATGTTTTTAGATTTGTTTGATTTATATTCCTTGTTTGCAGTGATTGTATATTGCGTGTTTTTGATGTGTCGTAAATTGTGCACGGTCCCTTGTGTAAAGGCTTGAATTAACCCTCCAGTCACCCGTGTCGCAATTCTTGTCAAATTGCCTTTTTTTCCACGTGTGTTTGTGGATAGCGTTGGCTAGATTTGATGTATACGCCAAAAAAGTAGCCCAGTATCACATCTTGGACTCACATTACAATAATCCACGTTTTTTTTTTTTTTTTTTAATCACTATTAAGCATTCTTTTGTGCATTCTGCTTGTCCCATTCCAGATGTCTGTGATGACATAGCTGTCGACAGCAAATGCCCTATTGACCGATCGTTTGTTGTGGTCCCTGACCAAGACCTCCATGTAAGCATTGATAACCTGAGATGAAATTACATATTAGAAGATGATCCGTTTTCAGTTACTGCATGCATTCACATTGAAAACACAGATTTACTGTACCTCACTCTCCAACTCCCGATTTGGGGCTGTTCTAGCTATGTCATGATAGTACAGTCTGTAGGGCCCAACATGGGCTAATATGACATCATGTGCAGTATTGCCTGCCCATGCATCCATCACACCTGGGGAAAAATATAATACATAAGAATTGCATATTGAAGACTCAATTTCCAGAACAGAATTTGCTTCATTATTGTCAGAAATGCATAACATTACTAGTATTACTTCACTGCACATAAATTACATGTAGGTAAATACAATAAATATATTTCTCAGCTAACAGAGCTGCCAATGTAATTATGCTAAAATTGCCTTTGTATAAATTCACATTGACAACCTGTTTGATCAGGTATCCACTAGTGTAGAATGAGAGAACGAGGGCTCCCAAGAGGCAAACTATACATCAAAAAAGTGAAGAAAGACACTTGAATGCACAAACATTTTTGAATTGCTCAGATACAGTATAGTGCTTGAGGAAGAGCTTTTAACTTGAAACAATTTGCCCTTGTAGACTGCATCCGAGCCATATCCATTGGGTTATATGCCTTTAATGCACTTCTAATCTGTAATATTTGAGCAATTACACATGTATTTTGCATCGCAATGTCTTCCCACCTTAATTTTTTAGACATTTTGTCAATTTGATTTATAATAAATACATTTATCTGTGGTGGGGATCAAGGTGGAGGCAGGCGTGGAGGCGGAGGCAGGCGTGGAGGCGGAGGCAGGGGTGGAGGCGGAGGCGGAGGTGGAGGCGGAGGCAGGCGTGGAGGTGGAGGCAGGGGTGGTGGTGGAGGCAGGGGTGGAGGCGGAGGCAGGCGTGGTGGTGGAGGCAGGGGTGGTGGTGGTGGAGGCAGGCGTGGTGGTGGAGGCAGGGGTGGTGGTGGAGGCAGGGGTGGAGGCAGGGGTGGAGGTGGAGGCAGGGGTGGAGGCGGAGGCAGGCGTGGAGGTGGAGGCAGGGGTGGAGGTGGAGGCAGGGGTGGAGGCGGAGGCAGGGGTGGTGGTGGAGGCAGGGGTGGTGGTGGAGGCAGGGGTGGAGGCGGAGGCAGGCGTGGAGGCGGAGGCAGGGGTGGAGGTGGAGGCAGGGGTGGTTGAAGGAGGAGTGGGGGGGAGGCAGAGGTGGAGGCGGAGGCAGGCGTGGAGGCGGAGGCAGGGGTGGTGGGGGAGGCAGGGGTGGAGGCGGAGGCAGGGGTGGTGGTGGAGGCAGGCGTGGAGGTGGAGGCAGGGGTGGAGGTGGAGGCAGGGGTGGTGGTGGAGGCAGGCGTGGAGGCGGAGGCAGGGGTGGAGGTGGAGGCAGGGGTGGAGGCGGAGGCAGGGGTGGAGGCGGAGGCAGGGGTGGAGGTGGAGGCAGGGGTGGAGGCGGAGGCAGGGGTGGTGGTGGAGGCAGGGGTGGAGGTGGAGGCAGGCGTGGAGGCGGAGGCAGGGGTGGAGGCGGAGGCAGGGGTGGTGGTGGAGGCAGGCGTGGAGGCGGAGGCAGGCGTGGAGGCGGAGGCAGGGGTGGAGGCGGAGGCAGGGGTGGAGGTGGAGGCAGGGGTGGAGGCGGAGGCAGGGGTGGTGGTGGAGGCAGGCGTGGAGGTGGAGGCAGGCGTGGTGGCAGGGGTGGTGGTGGAGGCAGGCGTGGTGGCAGGGGTGGTGGTGGAGGCAGGCGTGGAGGTGGAGGCAGGCGTGGTGGCAGGCGTGGAGGTGGAGGCAGGCGTGGTGGCAGGGGTGGTGGTGGAGGCAGGCGTGGAGGGGGAGGCAGGGGTGGAGGCGGAGGCAGGGGTGGTGGTGGAGGCAGGGGTGGAGGCGGAGGCAGGCGTGGAGGGGGAGGCAGGGGTGGAGGTGAAGATCTTATGAGGATTTTTCTCAATGTATTTTTTGAGGTGGTCTATGTTTATTTTCGGAAAAACACGACCTCCCTCACCCTCAAGATCCGCACTCTTTCCCACTAGAGCTACAATTATAAACGGCCCCAAGTAGTCCATCTCCATCTTCCCCCCCTTTCGCTGCTGGCTACGCACATTAAGGCGCCACACCTTATCGCCGACCTTAAATTTTGGTTCACCCTGCATGGCTTTCTTGTTGGTGTGTATTGCAATTTTTTTTTGTTGCAGGTGGAGGCAGGGGTGGTGGTTGAAGGAGGGGTGAAGGCGGAGGCAGGGGTGAAGGCGGAGGCAGGGGTGGAGGCGGAGGCAGGCGTGGAGGTGGAGGCAGGCGTGGAGGTGGAGGCAGGCGTGGAGGTGGAGGCAGGCGTGGTGGTGGAGGCAGGGGTGGAGGCGGAGGCAGGGGTGGAGGCGGAGGCAGGGGTGGAGGCGGAGGCAGGCGTGGTGGTGTAGGCAGGGGTGGAGGTGGAGGCAGGGGTGGAGGCGGAGGCAGGGGTGGAGGCGGAGGCAGGCGTGGAGGTGGAGGCAGGGGTGGAGGCGGAGGCAGGGGTGGAGGCAGGCGTGGTGGTGGAGGCAGGCGTGGAGGTGGAGGCAGGGGTGGAGGCGGAGGCAGGGGTGGAGGCAGGCGTGGTGGTGTAGGCAGGGGTGGAGGTGGAGGCAGGGGTGGAGGCGGAGGCAGGGGTGGAGGCGGAGGCAGGGGTGGTGGTGGAGGCAGGGGTGGAGGCGGAGGCAGGGGTGGAGGCGGAGGCAGGCGTGGTGGTGGAGGCAGGGGTGGAGGCGGAGGCAGGGGTGGAGGCGGAGGCAGGGGTGGAGGCGGAGGCAGGGGTGGAGGCGGAGGCAGGGGTGGAGGCGGAGGCAGGCGTGGTGGTGTAGGCAGGGGTGGTGGTGGAGGCAGGGGTGGAGGCGGAGGCAGGGGTGGAGGCGGAGGCAGGGGTGGTGGTGGAGGCAGGCGTGGAGGGGGAGGCAGGGGTGGTGGTTGAAGGAGGGGTAATAATAATAATAATAGATTGGATTTGTAATGCACTTTTTGTTCGCTGGGATCCCAAAGTGCTACACTACATGGTTAAAACAGTTAAAAAAAATAGAATAAAATAAAATACAGAATAAAAATAGAACATAGTTAATTAAAAACATAGTATAAACAGACAATTTAAAAACAAAGCGCAATAAAATTTAAATAAAAAGCTAACAGTCAAAGGCCTTTTTGAACAGATAGGTTTTCAGGCCTGCTTTAAAAGAGTCCAGGCTCTGTGGTGCCCTCAGCTGGATGGGGAGGCTGTTCCACAGGCGTGGTGCAGCCGAGCAGAAGGCTCGGTCACCCATGGTGCAGAGCCGGGTACTGGGGACCTGAAGGAGCAGGCTCCCTGCGGATCTGAGGGTGCGAGTGAAGGATTGTGGAGTGATGAGTTCCTGAAGGTAGAGGGGTGCGTGTCCGTTTATGCAGTTATGGGTGATCGTAAGGATTTTGTAGTTGATCCGGGATGAGACGGGGAGCCAGTGTAGTGAGTGGAGGATGGGGGTTATGTGATCGTGTTTACGGACTCTCATCAGGATCCTGGCAGCGCTGTTCTGGATGTATTGCAGCTTTTGGATGCTCTTGCCAGGAATCCCGATGAAGAGTCCGTTACAGTAGTCCAGTCTTGAGGAGATAAAGGCATGGACAAGCTTCTCTGCATCTGACAGGGTTAGAATGGGACGGAGTTTTGATATGTTTTTTAGGTGATAGAATGAGGTCTTGCAGAGGTGTTTTATGTGGGTGTTGAAGGTCAGGTGGGGGTCAAATCGAACCCCCAGATTTGTGACTGAGGGGGAGAGGGGGATTACCTGGCCGTCAAAGGTGAGATGTGATATGGATGAAGACTGAACCTGGTGAGGGGTGCCAATTAGGAGTGCCTCGGTTTTTTTGCTGTTTAGTTGGAGGAAGTTGCTGTTCATCCATGCCTTTATCTCCCCAAGACAGGTGGTGAGGCATGACAGAGCTGCAGAGGGGTTTGGGGCCGTTTTTATGTAGAGTTGTGTGTCATCGGCATAACAGTGGAAAGACATTCCATGTCTGCCGATGACACGACCGAGGGGGAGCATGTAGGTGATGAATAGAATGGGACCAAGAACCGACCCCTGCGGAACACCACAGGTGACCTCGAGCAGCCTGGACTTGTGTCCTCCCAGTGAGACATATTCTGTCCTGCCTAAGAGGTAGGACTGGAACCACTGCAGTGCATGGTCTGACAGTCCAACAGTGCTGTGGAGGCGCTCCAGGAGGATGGTGTGGTCCACAGTGTCAAACGCCGCTGTCAGATCGAGGAGGATGAGGAGTGATGGTGATCCTGCGTCAGCGGTCATTAGGAGGTCATTCGTCACCCTGAGCAGAGCTGTTTCCGTGCTGTGGGATGAGGTGGTCCTGGAGCTGGGAGGCAACTACCTTTTCCAAAACCTTGGATAGAAAGGAAAGGTTCGAGATAGGCCTGTAGTTGGCAAGAACCTCCGGGTCCAGGGTGGGCTTCTTTAGGAGGGGGCTGATGATGGCAACTTTGAGGGTGGATGGGATATGGCCAGTTTGAAGGGAGAGGTTAACAGCCTGGGTGATGATTGGGCTGATGCTGGGATGTTTGATTTGAGCAGGGCAGTTGGAATGGGATCCAGGGTGCAGGTGGATGGTTTCATTCCTCTGAGTGTTTTTTCAATGTGGCTCTGCTGAACCTCAGTGAAACATGGGAGAGATGGCAAGCTCTCAGGTGGTGGGTTAGAGGCAGGGGGAAACAGAGAGGAAGAGCTGGGCATCAGAGAGCGGATGTTGTTTACTTTAGATCTGAAAAAGTCCATAAAGTTATTGCATCGCTCTTCTGTAGCTTCAGTGGATGAGGATGGTTGTGGCTTCAGTAGGTGATTTATGGTGGAAAAAAGCTGCTTAGAGTTGCCAGTGTTTTTATTGATGAGGTTGGAGTAGAAGTTTGACCGTGCATCTTTCAGGGACTTGCAGTACACCTTTTGATGGTCACGGAAAGCCAGTTGGTGGAGGGGGAGGCAGGGGTGAAGGCGGAGGCAGGGGTGGTGGTTGAAGGAGGGGTGGAGGGGGAGGCAGGGGTGATGGTTGAAGGAGGGGTGGAGGGGGAGGCAGGGGTGAAGGCGGAGGCAGGGGTGGTGGTTGAAGGAGGGGTGGAGGGGGAGGCAGGGGTGGAGGCGGAGGCAGGGGTGGTGGTTGAAGGAGGGGTGGAGGCGGAGGCAGGCGTGGAGGCGGAGGCAGGTGTGGTGGTGGAGGCAGGGGTGGTGGTGGAGGCAGGCGTGGAGGCGGAGGCAGGGGTGATGGTGGAGGCAGGCGTGGAGGCGGAGGCAGGGGTGGAGGCGGAGGCAGGGGTGGAGGCGGAGGCAGGGGTGGTGGTGGAGGCAGGCGTGGAGGGGGAGGCAGGGGTGGTGGTGGAGGCAGGCGTGGAGGGGGAGGCAGGGGTGGAGGGGGAGGCAGGGGTGGTGGTGGAGGCAGGCGTGGAGGCGGAGGCAGGGGTGGTGGTGGAGGCAGGCGTGGAGGCGGAGGCAGGGGTGGTGGTTGAAGGAGGGGTGGAGGGGGAGGCAGGGGTGGAGGTGGAGGCAGGGGTGGTGGTTGAAGGAGGGGTGGAGGGGGAGGCAGGGGTGGAGGCGGAGGCAGGGGTGGTGGTTGAAGGAGGGGTGGAGGGGGAGGCAGGGGTGGAGGCGGAGGCAGGGGTGGTGGTTGAAGGAGGGGTGGAGGCGGAGGCAGGGGTGGAGGCGGAGGCAGGGGTGGTTATAGCAGGGGTGGAGGCGGAGGCAGGGGTGGTTATAGCACCAACAAGTTAAAGCAATCAGTTCAAACAGAAAATACCATGTACTCCTCAGGGACCTCGCATGGGTATCTGGCTTCCCTGCCAAACATCATGTAGAAGTGAGACATCTTGGTGGTCATCTGCGTCTTGGTCCGTAGACCAAACATGACCGCATCCAGATGGAGGTCCCATGTCTCTGGCTTCTGCCCTACAAGTTTTTTCAGTGATCTGAAATGTGATAGGAAAAGAAAAGGTATTTTTAGTTGAGCTGAGAAATATTTGAAAAACTGTTGTAAGGATGCTGTCTGTGTACAGTCTGTGTATGTAGAAATAATATGGATGTATGTTGTTAGTGTTTGATCTGTGATTTATTGTATTTCATGTATGTGTTTCACAGTTCTCACGGTCCGGATTGAAATAAATCCAACCAGTAATATAAAGAACGTGTTGCTGTCATCATTGCATTAGAGGGAGTTACAGTCCTCATATGCAATATAATATACTTATGAATATGCCCCACTGCATTTTGCTCACCTTTGTATGGTGCCGTTCATCCTCTCCACAAGACCGTTAGTTTGTGGATGATATGGTGCACAAAGGCTTCTCTTAATCTGCAGGATGTCACACACATCAGTGTTGATCTGTTATTGTAAAAGAGAAATACATTTATCTCATTTAAATACATTGAATTGTCAATCGAGTAATGATATTTTAGTCTATGTGCCCCACAATGTGTTTGTAGCTACATTGCAAGTATTTTCATCGTACCTGATTAACAAATTCGTTCCCCTGATCTGTGAGGATCCTCTTGGGAGATTCAAATTGGTGCACAAACTTTAGGATGCAGCCAGACACCTGAATGAATGAATGAATGAATGAATGAATGAATGAATGAATGAATGAATGAATGAATGAAAACTTTATTTAACAGATTGCAGAATGGGTACAATACAGTACAATACAGTACCTCTTTGGCTGTCTTAGTTTTTAGGGGGTATGCTTGTGCCCATTTGGTCATGTAATCGATCATGACGCAAATATAGCTATACCCCTCTGCTGTGTTCGTCAGCCTGCCCATCAGGTCCATGCCGACCAGCTCAAACGGGTGCGTGACCTAAAAGACATGAATAGGTTTTCTTATTTTTTTGCGGTCTCAAATAAAGAGTATTAAGACGGGCACAAGATGAAGGAATTAGGAAAAAGATTTGATATTTTACAATTATTGGGGTGTAAAGCTTTTCCTCCTTAATCGGGATTCCACTGGCCTGGCAATCCACACACTGGGCCACCGGAATGACAAGGAGGAAGAAAAGGGTGTGAATTACTATACTCTGAAGATTACATTTGAGATTTCTTTTTCTTTTTTAGTTTGTCTTAATCATCTCTTAAATATAATCACATGTAAGTCCCTTCATACATCTTATGCTCATGTACATTTACATGTATATATATATTTTTTTTTATGAATATGTTTTTACTGCTTGTCTCACATGGATGACACGTGCGTTGCATGTATGTTTGCGTGTGTGTGTGTGTGTGTATACAGTGTGTGTGTGTGTATACAGTGTGTGTGTATACAGTGTGTGTGTGTGTGTGTGTGTCTTCTATTTGTGTGTGTGTGTGTGTGTGTGTGTGTCTTCTATTTGTGTGTGTGTGTGTGTGTGTGTGTGTGTGTTTGTGCACAGGCATTTTTAACAAATCAATCAAGTGAAATAAATAGGCTAAATACCACCTTTTTATTCTTATAACATGGCTATAACCATATCTAACCTTCACAGTGTGTCTGTGTGTGTGTCTTCTATTTGTGTGTCTTCTATTGTGTGTGTGTGTGTGTGTGTGTGTGTGTGTGTGTGTGTGTGTGTGTGTGTGTGTGTGTGTGTGTGTGTGTGTGTGTGTGTAGGTGTGTGTCAGTTTTTTTTTTTTTTTTTTACCAACTCAAAGAGGTCTCATATTGCAGCAGGGCAAACTATAGACTTTAGAAAGAAAGAAAAAAAATGCATTAAAGAAGCTTTGCCCCTAAAAATCGGACTTTCATATCAAATCAAATCGAAGTTATCCACAAATAACATGTACAATAATGTCAAAATTTACATTTACATTTAGTCATTTAGCTGACGCTTTTATCCAAAGCGACTTACAAGTTCTGTACGACAAGACAGCAAGAAGGGTACAACTCTATCAGCTGAGTAACAATGTTTATCAAAGTGTTGCGTGTTACAGTGTAGGTTAGTTTATTAGGACAAGTGCATGACAGTAAGGTTAGTCAGGGTTAGATTTTTTGAGCATAAAATGATCAAAGGATGTTATAGGGCTCTGTAGCACTGTAGCTAAAAAAGTCACATAATAGCTCTGCACTTGATGCTTTAACATATTCTACCAAGTGCTTATTTACCCATGTATGGATGTCAATGGACATTCCAGGCCAGTAGAACCTTTTGCTAATGGCCATCCTGGTCTTTTAATGGCCACAGTGTGCCCCTTCACTGGTGGTGTGCATATTGTGGAAGATACTGGCTGCCTCCTCAGGCCCACACACCACCTTAATAAGACCATCAAGTCCACCTGTCTTCTTGTAGAAGAGTTTTCCATCTTTGGAAAAAAACAAGTAGGCTATATTAGTTTGGATTATAAAATAAAAGCAGTAGTAATGAAGAGACCACGTGCGCAAAAAATTAACACATCCATATCCATAGCCTAACCACATCCCACATAATCATCTTATGTATAGCTTTATTAGGCTAAAATATAAAATCGATACATGTTCAAACTCTTAATTACTTAACACTTACAATTTGGATATTGAATATTCAGATACGCATACGACATATATACGAGTCAAATTGGGTGAAGGCCCCGCCGGCCCGACTGGATTATTATGACCGTTTATAAATGAGGATTGTTTCACATTTAGGATGGAATACTTTACACTGTATACAGTACCTTGCACATCATAGACGTTGGCCTTCTTACGAAAGTTACTTTTAGCCGTCCTTGCCATTCCTGTGGGATATATACCAGTGATGTTGTAGTGGGACACTTGCTGGTACAACTCTTGATCCATCTTGCTTGTAATTGTCGTAAATTACTTTGCTCTTTACATGTGATACACCTTTACGGTTTATGGTCTCAATTGACAATGAGAATGGACAGATAGCAATACAGATTTATCTCTACAAACAGCCCCATGCCCAATGCAAGTCTGTTTTGAAATGCTGGCCGTTTAGCGTGAGATTAGACGGCCCCGAATGTGTTAAATGTGTTAAAGTTACCCACTGGAATTGATGAGAAGGTGGGGGAAAACACAATAAAATAAATTAAAATAAAAACGGTAGGAAACACCAGTATAAAATAACTGGGTAAAAATCCCAAAATAACCACCACTGCCTAGCAGTTGAAAACAAGAAAAACAAGAGACAGAGAAAACCCTAGAATCATGAGCTTCCGACACTCCTCTACTATTGAGGGGAAAACATGAAGTGGACAACAAGCATCCGAACACAGTCAACCAAACCTAAAGGCACTGCACACCTGACACCAATCAGGTGGCAACCAGCCCACACACCTGCCATGCCGCATGGCGATTAACTGCAGGCCAGTGATTGACAGCTGTCCCTCACAGAAAGACGAAATAGACAGCCGTCCCTCACAGAAAGACGAAATAAAGCCAAAGCACCTTAGAATAAACTAAAATAAATCCCACATAAACCGTGAACCATCACACCATCAGAATAGTACAGAATAGTAGCCACAGCGTGGAAAATATAACAAAGGAATGGCAACTTGTAGAGCTTCTACACAATGTTACAACAAAGTGTTTTACCAAGAGGCCCCACTTCCTTTTCTTTTTCAGCCAGAAAAATAGATTTTTCTTCTATAGAGATTTCATTGCGGGGGACCGGAAATAACCCATTATTGGTATTTGATTCAAATTCAAAAGGGGTAGGTAGTACCGAAATACAAGTTCTATGAACTGGATTACATTTTGCAACAAATACGATGGAAACTAATACTATACCTACAAAAATAAAGTAAAACGCTATCCCCGCCGAGGCGGGATACACAAGCATGTAAATCACAGGTTTCTCTGCAACAACAGGTATCAACCGCATAAATCGGTAGCCTATTCACAGTGCAATCACAATTGAAAATGTAAACAAACTAATCTGTATAATAGGCATCAAAAACGAAATATCAAAATAAGGTTTGTGTTTTCTAGTCGCCTATAAAACCACCAACTCTTAGCTATAGGATACTTTTTAATTACACAGAACTTCTAATAATGAGACATGCTGGTGCAGTCACATAGAACTAAACCGGTGCAAGCTTGCACACTATACTGTACGGGTAAAACTTGAAACTGAACCATCCCTATTGCATTTGAATGTTTATAATGAGTTCTGCACTTCCCTTTGAGACTAATTTAAATTAAACTAAATGCCATTTGATTGGATTTACACGTCATTTGTTAATTTACACAAATGTCAATCCCATATAACAGTGATTGACAGAGCTTTAGTGCAAAACACGTCATAGTACGCGAGCTAATGGCAGTTTTTTGCGGAAAACGTGTTGTCTAGGGCTCTACATGCTCGGGCAACTGCGACACGACTGCGACACAACATCGACAACGCAACAGTAGGCGTGTTCGAGATGGGATAGGCGGACGCAGATCTGCGCAGGTTTCACTACGGCCTCGCCAAGCGCGTTGCATGACGGTTAGAATGTTGTCCGACTTGCTCTGAAAATCTGACTAGACGAGGCGTGGAAATATCGCGGGACCGAGCCACGCACAGCCTTCAGAGCGAGGCGCCACAGTACCTCTCAGAGCCACGCTCAGCCTTCAGAGCGAGGCGCCACAGTACCTCTCAGAGCCACGCACAGCCTTCAGAGCGAGGCGCCACAGTACCTCTCAGAGCCACGCACAGCCTTCAGAGCCAGGCGCCACAGTACCTCTCAGAGCCACGCACAGCCTTCAGAGCGAGGCGCCACAGTACCTCTCAGAGCCACGCACAGCCTTCAGAGCGAGGCGCCACAGTACCTCTCAGAGCCACGCACAGCCTTCAGAGCGAGGCGCCACAGTACCTCTCAGAGCCACGCTCAGCCTTCAGAGCCAGGCGCCACAGTACCTCTCAGAGCCACGCACAGCCTTCAGAGCGAGGCGCCACAGTACCTCTCAGAGCCACGCACAGCCTTCAGAGCGAGGCGCCACAGTACCTCTCACTCGGCTGCTCCACGCACAGCCTTCAGAGCGAGGCGCCACAGTACCTCTCACTCGGCTGCTCCACGCACAGCCTTCAGAGCGAGGCGCCACAGTACCTCTCACTCGGCTGCTCCACGCACAGCCTTCAGAGCGAGGCGCCACAGTACCGCTCACTCGGCTGCTCCACGCACAGCCTTCAGAGCGAGGCGCCACAGTACCGCTCACTCGGCTGCTCCACGCAAGCAGGCGACTTGCTATGGTCGCGCAAAGAGCCTATTGGCTCAGAAAAGCCACGTGACAGCCAGGGAGTTATGAGACGTTTGATTGATTGATTGATTGAAAGCTTCATTAACCGATTGCAGAATGGGTACACTACAGTACAGTTCCGGTCTACCCGTCTACCAGATATATTTATCACAGCACAGTAAACATAACATATTACACATTCCATGTCCACAGTAATAAATAAATGAACCAGAGACATAGTATTATACATATTATTATCTTACATCTACCTCTGTATGCATTACATTCTGTATTAGCACTCCGAGATTGTTTCACAATGAAAAGTGCTTTATAAATAGAATTATTCATTATTTTCTTCTTATTATTACATGAACTGACACTCATTCCTGTCCACTGTATTGACCTTTATTGTATTTTATTGTGCCTTGCTGCAAGCTAAGTTTCCCATTGTGCCACAATAAATATCTGAATTTAACTGAACTGATCATTAAAGTGGGATTAGTGGTGCATGGATATAGACGGACCACATGTACATTGGCCATTCGGAATAGTTACCTCAACATGTGTGCCGGCTCCTTAGAACTACTCAATCCCAATCATTTAATACACATGTGCCACTCAGAATCATCCAATCAAGCAGGTGTGGTTTCTCATTAGGGCTTACCTATATAAAGCTACCAAATGAGAACTTTCCTCTTGGACAAAAATGGCAGCTCGGACTGTGACACTCCAAGACGCTCTTGGATCGCTAACCCTCATGGTTACCCCAGCCACAGCAGAAAGACTAATGAATGGTGAGTAAACAAGTAAAGTGTAAATCAAATGTCATGTAACAATTATTACTGTAGGAAGGGACTTTGTTATTTGATACATCTGCTTTTTCAGATCAAACATAATGTAACTCAGATGATGAGGGAAGCCAGAGGTATGGGAAATCATTTTTAAAAGCAAATAGATGACTCATTCAAATGTTTATATCAATAACTTTTATTGTGTTTCTCCATTCATGTAATCAGCTTCATTTGCAGCTACAACCCCACGAGCGCTCACTCCACGCCCCCCAGTAGCCAGGCCACCTTCAGTGCTCACTCCACACCCCCCAGTAGCCAGGCCACCTTCAGTGCTCACTCCACACCCCCCAGTAGCCAGGCCACCTTCAGTGCTCACTCCACGCCCCCCAGTAGCCAGGCCACCTTCAGTGCTCACTCCACGCCCCCCAGTAGCCAGGCCACCTTCAGTGCTCACTCCACACCCCCCAGTAGCCAGGCCACCTTCAGTGCTCACTCCACGTCCCCCGGTAGCCAGGCCACCTTCAGTGCTCACTCCACACCCCCCAGTAGCCAGGCCACCTTCAGTGCTCACTCCACGCCCCCCAGTAGCCAGGCCACCTTCAGTGCTCACTCCACACCCCCCAGTAGCCAGGCCACCTTCAGTGCTCACTCCACGCCCCCCAGTAGCCAGGCCACCTTCAGTGCTCACTCCACACCCCCCAGTAGCCAGGCCACCTTCAGTGCTCACTCCACGCCCCCCAGTGGCCATTCCACCCTCAGCCCCCACCCAGTGCCCTCCAGTGGCCATTCCACACCTCACACCTGCATCTCCACAACAGTCAGGTCTGTACAAACAAGGTACATTAACCAAAATTACAACCTAAATAGAGCAAAGGAAATCTGTTTGTCAACACTTGTGTCTTTACAGACTTCTTCACACGCAACACAAATGCTGCTCCTGGAGCTGACTAGGACCCACCAACACCTCTACTACCGCAATAAAATAAAATAGCATTCTACAAGAAGCTGGAGGAGGAATTCAAGGACCGTGGCTGGAGGAGGAATTCAAGGACCGTGGCTACAACTTCATAATAGAAAAGCTGCGGAAGAAACTGGGCAACATGCTCATCACCTATAAGAGGGCTAAGGACCGGAGTCACGCTACAGGAGAGGGGAGCATAACATGGGAATACTATACAGTATGTGCAGTTTGTTAATGCATTTCCAGTTGTAGCTTCTCTTCCAGTTGGAGCTTTTTCTTAACAACTGTGCTCTTCCACAGATAATGGATGACTTATTTGGGTCCTGTGGGGTCGGGAAGGCACCACCAGGCACCATTGTGTCAAGCCCTCTGTTCCCCAGGAAGAGGGGTTCGAGTGCCAGTGCCACTGCTACATCCTCTGGGCAACTCCCCAGCTTCCCTGAGGAGCAGCCTGGTCCTGGTGCTCCAGAGGTCCCTGAGGAGGAGCAGCCTGGTCCTGGTGCTCTGGTCCCTGAGGAGCAGCCTGGTCCTGGTGCTCCAGAGGTCCCTGAGGAGGAGCAGCCTGGTCCTGGTGCTCTGGTCCCTGAGGAGGAGCCTGGTCCTGGTGCTCCAGAGGTCCCTGAGGAGGAGCAGCCTGGTCCTGGTGCTCCAGAGGTCCCTGAGGAGCAGCCTGGTCCTGGTGCTCCAGAGGTCCCTGAGGAGCAGCCTGGTCCTGGTGCTCCAGAGGTCCCTGAGGAGCAGCCTGGTCCTGGTGCTCCAGAGGTCCCTGAGGAGGAGGAGCAGCCTGGTCCTGGTGCTCCAGAGGTCCCTGAGGAGCAGCCTGGTCCTGGTGCTCCAGAGGTCCCTGAGGAGCAGCCTGGTCCTGGTGCTCCAGAGGTCCCTGAGGAGGAGCAGCCTGGTCCTGGTGCTCCAGAGGTCCCTGAGGAGGAGGAGCAGCCTGGTCCTGGTGCTCCAGAGGTCCCTGAGGAGCAGCCTGGTCCTGGTGCTCCAGAGGTCCCTGAGGAGGAGCAGCCTGGTCCTGGTGCTCCAGAGGTCCCTGAGGAGCAGCCTGGTCCTGGTGCTCCAGAGGTCCCTGAGGAGCAGCCTGGTCCTGGTGCTCCAGAGGTCCCTGAGGAGCAGCCTGGTCCTGGTGCTCCAGAGGTCCCTGAGGAGCAGCCTGGTCCTGGTGCTCCAGAGGTCCCTGAGGAGGAGCAGCCTGGTCCTGGTGCTCTGGTCCCTGAGGAGCAGCCTGGTCCTGGTGCTCCAGAGGTCCCTGAGGAGCAGCCTGGTCCTGGTGCTCCAGAGGTCCCTGAGGAGCAGCCTGGTCCTGGTGCTCCAGAGGTCCCTGAGGAGGAGCCTGGTCCTGGTGCTCTAGAGGTCCCTGAGGAGCAGCCTGGTCCTGGTGCTCCAGAGGTCCCTGAGGAGCAGCCTGGTCCTGGTGCTCTAGAGGTCCCTGAGGAGCAGCCTGGTCCTGGTGCTCCAGAGGTCCCTGAGGAGGAGCAGCCTGGTCCTGGTGCTCCAGAGGTCCCTGAGGAGGAGCAGCCTGGTCCTGGTGCTCTGGTCCCTGAGGAGGAGCCTGGTCCTGGTGCTCCAGAGGTCCCTGAGGAGGAGCAGCCTGGTCCTGGTGCTCCAGAGGTCCCTGAGGAGCAGCCTGGTCCTGGTGCTCCAGAGGTCCCTGAGGAGCAGCCTGGTCCTGGTGCTCCAGAGGTCCCTGAGGAGCAGCCTGGTCCTGGTGCTCCAGAGGTCCCTGAGGAGGAGGAGCAGCCTGGTCCTGGTGCTCCAGAGGTCCCTGAGGAGCAGCCTGGTCCTGGTGCTCCAGAGGTCCCTGAGGAGCAGCCTGGTCCTGGTGCTCCAGAGGTCCCTGAGGAGGAGCAGCCTGGTCCTGGTGCTCCAGAGGTCCCTGAGGAGGAGGAGCAGCCTGGTCCTGGTGCTCCAGAGGTCCCTGAGGAGCAGCCTGGTCCTGGTGCTCCAGAGGTCCCTGAGGAGGAGCAGCCTGGTCCTGGTGCTCCAGAGGTCCCTGAGGAGCAGCCTGGTCCTGGTGCTCCAGAGGTCCCTGAGGAGCAGCCTGGTCCTGGTGCTCCAGAGGTCCCTGAGGAGCAGCCTGGTCCTGGTGCTCCAGAGGTCCCTGAGGAGCAGCCTGGTCCTGGTGCTCCAGAGGTCCCTGAGGAGGAGCAGCCTGGTCCTGGTGCTCTGGTCCCTGAGGAGCAGCCTGGTCCTGGTGCTCCAGAGGTCCCTGAGGAGCAGCCTGGTCCTGGTGCTCCAGAGGTCCCTGAGGAGCAGCCTGGTCCTGGTGCTCCAGAGGTCCCTGAGGAGGAGCCTGGTCCTGGTGCTCTAGAGGTCCCTGAGGAGCAGCCTGGTCCTGGTGCTCCAGAGGTCCCTGAGGAGCAGCCTGGTCCTGGTGCTCTAGAGGTCCCTGAGGAGGAGCCTGGTCCTGGTGCTCCAGAGGTCCCTGAGGAGCAGCCTGGTCCTGGTGCTCCAGAGGTCCCTGAGGAGCAGCCTGGTCCTGGTGCTCCAGAGGTCCCTGAGGAGCAGCCTGGTCCTGGTGCTCCAGAGGTCCCTGAGGAGCAGCCTGGTCCTGGTGCTCCAGAGGTCCCTGAGGAGCAGCCTGGTCCTGGTGCTCCAGAGGTCCCTGAGGAGCAGCCTGGTCCTGGTGCTCCAGAGGTCCCTGAGGAGGAGCAGCCTGGTCCTGGTGCTCCAGAGGTCCCTGAGGAGCAGCCTGGTCCTGGTCCCGATCAGGACCGACGGAGAAGGACAAAGGAGAGAAGGAGGAGAGCATTTGAGACACAACTTTTACTTCTCGCCCAAAACAATAACACACTTTTAACTAGTCTCTCTCAACCACACCAATAACCAGCTTTTAACCGGTGTCACCCAACTCACTAATACACTACAAGAAATGAGCAGCCAGCAGGAAACACTTATAACACTCTTGTCACCACAGTCACCAGCTAACTAACATTTCATGCATGCATGCCACTTTTGAGTTTCCTTTTCTTTTTTTGCAATGTTTTGGTTGTCACAGTTTGTGCTCTCTCTCTCTCTCTCTCTCTCTCTCTCTCTCTCTCTCTCTCTCTCTCTCTCTCTCTCTCTCGTCCTTCCCCTGCAGGGCCACTGGAAGGTACTGGGTGAGCACTGAAGGTGGCCTGGCTACTAGAGGGCATGGAGTGTTGGCTGAAGGTGGAATGGCCACTGGGGGGCATGGAGTGAGCGCTCGTGGGGTTGTAGCTGCAAATGACATGAATGGAGAAACACAATAAAGGTGTTATTAACATAAACATTTGAATGAGTCATTTATTTGCTTTTAAATGATTTCCCATACCTCTGGCTTGCTATCTGAAAAAGCAGATTGTATCAAATGTCTGCATATTGGGTTCAGTACAAACCGTTATAGTTGTAGTGTCTGTGTCAAAGCATTTCTTTTATTCCCCGCTAGCCAGGGAATTCTAAACAAAATGTATTCAAGGTTTCTAGCACTAACAATGTTGTCTCACAACAAATGGGGCAGTGGTTGGTTGGCCACATTCGTCCCCTTGACGTGACTCAGTACCTCTGGGGACCACTGATGCTCCGAGATCCCCTGCTGGTTTAGCCTGGCTTTTAAATCTCCCAGTTTCCATGAGCTGCCACACGGAGGCACAGCAGGAGTCTTGATGATGAAATACACTGTACAGAGTCAATGCATGTAATCCATGCCTGGTGACAAATACTCAATATGTGCATCACATCACCCTGTGGGATATGGCCCACCAGCTCACAAAAAAGGGGAGGGTGGGGGGCTAAAAAGAAAAGGGGAGGGTGGGGGGGCTAAAAAAACAATCAAGTGTGTGTCACTGCTTGACCTGACTCCTAGAACCCACCTCACCCCTGCCCACTTTGACAACCTAGGATGGCTTAGAGTAGACGACAGAGTACAGCAACTTGCAATGGGCCTGGTCTACAAGATACACTACACGACCAAGGTACCCATGTACATGTCAAAATACTTCCCAAAGGTCAGTGAATACCACGATCACAACACCAGAGGGAGCTCCACAAATCATGTTAAACCCAGATTCGGCTCAAACAAGGGACTAAACACGTTTCGCAATTATGCCACATCAATGTGGAACGCCCTACCCAAAGCTGTAAAGGAATGTGAATCACTACCCACTTTCAAAAACACTCTCAAAGAACACCTACGGGAGACTGCAATTCGAAACTGGCCCCTACAAATGTCCTAACCCAGTTGTACAGTAAAGACCAAGTATGGCCTTTTTGTCAGTATTCCAATGTACAGTGCCCCCCCCCCCCCCACCTCCGATGTACAGCCCCACCCAACCTCCTCCAATGTACAGTTTCTATGTCAAATGTATGTCAGTATTCCAATGTACAGTGTACAGTGTCCCCCCCCCACCTCCAATGCACAGTTTCTATGTCAAATGTATATACACTCTTTTTCTGGATTTTTTTTTAGTATCACCAACAGTACTGTATTTGCAAATCTGGTATGTCATAAATGTATAGATGTAGCAGTACTGTCTATCTGTATGTCGTGTACGTGTCATATGATGAATTGAAAATGGGGGACCCTGACCCTGCTGTACTGTACTGTACCCATTCTGCAATCTGTTAATAAACTTTTCAATCAATCAATCAGTCATTGGCAGAGGTGATGTTTACAAACTTGAGACAGATTAGATCCCTACGATGATTTGCACCTCTGTCCTGGTCTACTGCTGGGGGCTCGTGATCGGCTTCTACCTCAACATCCTCTTCAGCTTGGTCAGTGGGCTCTATGTATATATTGTGCAACAGGCAAAGACTGCTGCACTGATGTTTCCTGTGTCCCTCAAATGCAAGCATCTAAGCCTCCTGAACTTGTTCTTGAGGATGCCGAAGGAATGCTCGATCACCACACGAGCAGTATTCAACCTCTTGTTATACCGCCTCTGCCTAGCAGTCAAATGCCCGTTGTCCCTGTAGGGCTTCATGAGCTGGGGCATTAGTGGGTACACGCAGAGTCCCCAATGATGTGCATCCCATCCGGCACCAGGGACTGAGGATCTGCTTCTAGCAGCCGGCCAACCTCCGACACCCGAAATGCTCTCGCATCGTGCCAGCTACCAGGGTCGCCCACACTGACGTGACAGAACCGCCGATGGCTGTCACAGTACCCAGTGAGTATGACTGAATAGAACCCTTACCTATTCAGGTACACCACTGGGTTCTCGCAGTGTGGCCTCACCATGGGGATGTGGCAGCCATCCACGGCACAGACCGTGTTGGGGAATCCTGCTGCCCTGAATCCTAGCTCTGAGGAATGTAGCGCTTCCCCTGTGGGCCGGGAAATGTGATGGGACATGTGTGCATTCACTAGTGCACAGAAGTCGTGCAGGTGTTTGCACACGGTGGATTTTGTGGTGTTGAACCGATCTGCAACACCCCTATAGGACTCTTGATTCGACAGAGTCCACAGACATGCAAGCACACTGCGATTCAGTGGCAACTTTGTGTGCAGTGTGTTAGTATACACAGGGCCAATGGCAGTCATCAGCTCCTGAATGGTTGAGGAAAGAGCAAAGGGGAGTGATTTTCATTCAATGGTGTAGCAGCATAGGCTTTAATACTGTAATAGCCAACATAGAATGTCTGCTGATTGTATACATACCTCCACGTGCCCACGGGAGAGTCTGAAGTGACTTCTGAAGTCTGAGGGGGTATAGCGTGGGACCACCTCTTCGACGAAATAGTTGATCTTGGGAACCGATCTAGAACAGAAGGCAACTTCAGCATAATGTTTACTTTAACTACTACTATCTCAGTGTAGGCTAATACAAATGGCAACAATGTACTGGACGTGCATTGGCGACATTTTAAGTAGCCTTGCTTGGACCTTGTTGGAAATGTATTTACAAATATATGGCATGCACCATTTGATTGATCTGTGAAGTGCATCATTTAGGAAATGTGTCGTGATTGTACTGTGATTGTACTGTGATTGTACTTGTCGATGCAAACAATATTATGAGGGGGGCAAATGTGTAGGAGTTGACAATATGTATTACACTTGATCAAGTGGTTGTAGGCACTACAACAACCATCACAACACAACAACCATCAAACGCACATAGCACACACATCCACACGCACACACTCACTTTAAACAAACACACTGTAGCACCCACTCCCCACACTTTATAGCACACACCCACTTTAAACAAACACACTGTAGCACCCACTCCCCACACTTTATATTTATTGATGAAGGATTGCACTACAACTCGTACACCTTACTGTAAATTGTACCTAAATTGTACCTCATCCCATTTCTGCTTTGCACTATATAGTATTGTATATTAGTACACTGCATAGTATTGTATATTATATGGTAACTCAGTTACGTCTATTCTGCATCGAACATTGTACATATGTCTATACTGAACACTGTGACCTCATTTTCTACTTCTAATTTACATGCTATACTATGTTATTTGATACTATCTTGTCTAGCACAGTCTCTGGAGCGTAACAGTAAGAAGCATTTTGTATGAAAGTATTCTGTACTTGTATGATAACTATTAAAGAAACTTGAACTTGAAACTTGGAGCAAGATTGGCCCCCATTTCTTAAGAGGGGTGTAGTATTACATGATGTAGAATCTACCTATTACTGGAAATGCTTTGTACAACCACAACACTGGATTAAACGCTTTTATTCAATTGCAAAATCACTGAAATAACACTTGTACTGCTACAGCAGATGAATGAATGAATGAATGAATGAATGAATGAATGAATGAATGAATGAATGAATGAATGAATGAATGAAAACCTTATAGATTGCAGAATGGGTACAATACAGTACGGCTCAATACACACATTGTTAAGGGGATGCAGACCAGAGAAAGACTTTCCTCTTGTTTACATCGGGGTCCCCCATTTTCAATTCATATAGACATTTATGACATACACAACATACATGACATTTATGGCAAAAAGTGACTTCCCTGACCGGGAATCAAACCCAGGCCGCGGCGATGAGAACGCCAAATCCTAACCACTAGACCACCAGGGAAGATGTGCCAGATTCTGTTTGGATTTGGTTTCCTTCAATGTTTCAGCCCTCCCAAAAGAGCAAAGTGGAACTTCAGGGCTTTTCTGACTGGAGGGTTGACTTGCTGACCTTGTAGGATTTGAGTGTTTTTGCTCCTGGGCTGTTCAAATTAGCACACTGTAGACGTGTGTTACGTTTCTTCAACTTTTCACATTTTCGTTTGCAGACAATGAGCTCATCTTTCAGTTTTTGAATTTCCCTTTGCTTTCTTTGAGCATCTTTCCTACGTACTCTCCTCCCTTCTTGTTGTCTGTAAAACAATTAAAAATGCTTAATTTAATTGGTTTCATTTAGGCTCTTGACTGTTTTATTTACACCATAATTTTATTTTGTTTTCACTCATTTCACCCTCAAGTTTGTGTGTGCTTGGTTTTCCTACAATATCAGGACCACATGTCCTGGTAATGCTGGAAACCCTGAAAGACACTACAATATCAGGACGTCCCCATTTTGTACAGGGGTCATTTTCAGGGGTAAGTCCTGATATTTCACAAATACAAAGGGATATGTGTCCTTGTAAAGATATATGTTGGGATAAAATCACTGTTGTGGGGACTATGGGAAGGTGTGCATGATGTCCTTTCCCTGTAATGTACAGTAGTTACCAATCGTCTGTGACATATTTGACTATTGATCACTGGATTCGTAACATCTCAAGTTCCGTATATACCTTGCAATGCTGGGTGATCTATCTGGAGATGATGGGGGGGGGGGGGTCAATGCTCCTGCTCTGCGTCTTTGCCTGCATCTTGCCTGGTGGGCCTGCCACGCCTCGCGTTCACTTCTCTTCTCCCTTGCACTTTGGTCACCTATTCTTTTTCTTTTTTGTGTCTGAATATCTTTGACATAGCCCCGTTTCCTTTGCTCTAGGTATGCTGCTCTGCGCTCCGGATCTGCATCCCTGCGCTGTCTGTAGATGATCTGCTTTTCAGCTGCAGTTAATTTAGCCATACCTGACAAAAGGAACAATAACAATGACAATAGGAAGTTGTGATCATGAAATGGGTACTACTAATGAGTTATATTTTATGCATAACAACTTCTTTAAAAGCTTTTACTAAAGCTTATTTACACAAGATAGTCACTGGTGTTACTGGTCGTCACTGGTGTTACCATGAGGAGCAGTAACACCAGTGACCACTTTCATGAAATGTGTATTTTACAAAATGGCAGCTACAGTACCTCAAACCACATGTTGCTAATCATGCTAAACTCACTAAAATATGTAATTTAATCAATTTGTATTGAGTATTGATATCTTCTTAAAAAATAGGTCATACCAGTGACTCTAACTAAATGTCTCGTATGAAATTATGAGATAAATGAGAACATTTCCAACATTTGAAAAAAGACAGCAGACTGACAATGTACCATTGTCTTTCTTCAGGAAGTAGGAAGTGATGTCACAAGTCTTTGGATTTTTTCAGAATAGGGATTTTTGTTAAGCGGTAACACCAGTGACATGACACACGGGGACGCGTGTATGCTTTTACCAACGCGTTCGTGTTTCGGGTTCCCGTTTTGCGCTCTGATTGGCCACTGACCTATGCTATTACGCCCCCCATTTACGCTCTCGCCTGAGACGCGCTGTGAAGCACCTCTGTATTAAATGCCGGTTCATTCATGCTTTGAGGCACAATTCATGATGATGATGGTGGTCGTGACTCGTACTTCAGCGGGGCGAGGCGGTGGTTTCTCCCCGGCTCCGTGCGCCTTGCTGCCGCCGGCTTGTCTCACATGACTCGGTCCAGCTCCAGCAGCAGCGGCCGTCTTCCGCCTGCGGTATCCTCCAGTTTCTTATTATTATTCCCCGTTGTTCAGGTCGACATTGTCGCACAAACACGTAGGTTAATTTAACGTAGGTTAAATTAAATATAGCACAATAGATATAGTACAATTATAAGTAAAAAATAAAATAGGAATAGGCTAGGGCTGTGCAACTGGGCATATGTGGTCAATTATACAATTATATACACTAATTAGAAAGAATGAAGTAACAATACAGTGGGCAAGTATATAGTCCAGTAGGGTGTGTTAATGTAACACAGTGGGGGGGTGTCAGTGAGGGTCCCAAGCCTTGTTGATGAGGCTCACTGCAGAGGGGAAGAAACTGTTCTTGTGGCGTGAGGTTTTGACCCTGATACATACACTTTGGTTACAATTTTAATCATTTTCTAGAGGTTTAAATTGCTGGGGTGAAATTGACCTCAAGGAAACCAAATGTAATGTAAATTGTAAATTTGAGGATAGCAGGACGTTAAATGCACACAAGATTACTTTAGCCTTTCCTGAGCTATAGACATTATCAAACAGATCTATAAGCAGATGTATGGATGTCTGGCATCTTTATGTCATGACAGCTAAAGCTTCTTTGGGTTTAGTGTTTGTGGCTGTGCAGGGATTTATGGCAAAGGAAAACGGGTTGGTACATAATGGGCTGCTGGAGTTAAAATGACTTGTACCTGAGGCCTGCCTGGACACATGACATCAGTGGTGGACCACCCGTCACCTCTCACTTTACTGCACATCAACCTGGCACACAACAACATACTTGTTCACAACTCATTTTTAGGGCTGTCAGTTTATCGCGTTAATTAGATTAATTAATTACACAGCAAATTATCGCGTTATGAAAATTAACTCAAAATTAATAAAAATATATATATATATATTTATTTTTTAATATTTTTTAATCTCATTCATTCCATAAGACCTTAGAATACACATTTACAGACTTTTTTTTTTAATATGGACCATTTGCATGTTCTTGGTATCTGATTCTAGGGACATCTATGGATCTCAGGGAATGTATTCCCAGTGTCAGAAATACAGTGTCTGTTACTAGGCTTGAGTCAATTGTAATGAACCAAATGAGAATATCAATAATAATTTTTTTATCTTTGACTGTGTGAATAACACCATGCTAAAATTGACCAGACCTGAAAAATCTAAGCAAATGAATAAATGAAAGATGATTAAATAGAAGGTTTTGTAGATACAGTACTGAATTCTGCCATCCGGACACATGCAATTTGAAATATGATTATAGAATATAGAATATCAGGCATAAAATGGTTATGCGATTAAAATGCGATTAATTAGATTAATTAATTACAAATCCTGTAATTAATTAGATAAAAAAATGTAATCGTCTGACAGCACTAATCATTTTGCTTTCACTCTAAAGGAAATATGTCTCACATAGACCCCCCCCCAGTACTTTGTGGAGACGGATGAGAGGCCCGTCTGTGGACCTGATGTCGTGTACCAGTCCTCACTAGGGGTTCTGTGGACCTGATGATGAGTCGTGTACCAGTCCTCACTAGGGGTTCTGTGGACCTGATGATGAGTCGTGTACCAGTCCTCACTAGGGGTTCTGTGGACCTGATGATGAGTCGTGTACCAGTCCTCACTAGGGGTTCTGTGGACCTGATGATGAGTCGTGTACCAGTCCTCACTAGGGGTTCTGTGGACCTGATGATGAGTCGTGTACCAGTCCTCACTAGGGGTTCTGTGGACCTGATGATGAGTCGTGTACCAGTCCTCACTAGGGGTTCTGTGGACCTGATGATGAGTCGTGTACCAGTCCTCACTAGGGGTTCTGTGGACCTGATGATGAGTCGTGTACCAGTCCTCACTAGGGGTTCTGTGGACCTGATGATGAGTCGTGTACCAGTCCTCACTAGGGGTTCTGTGGACCTGATGATGAGTCGTGTACCAGTCCTCACTAGGGGTTCTGTGGACCTGATGATGAGTCATGTACCAGTCCTCACTAGGGGTTTTCTCTACTTCAATGTACCTTGAATAGTAGTCTACTGCTAACAGTATAGGTGTTGCCTTTCAGGGGAAACATAATCCACTCCTACCTTTTGGTTTCTCTCCTCCACATTGCCTGTGGTGCAATTTTTTCCTATTGCTAGGTTCTAGTGAGTTTTTCCTTATACCTTCGCGCGGGGTATGTCTGGGAGTGTTGCATTCATTTATTTTACATTTTTTGGACCCATGGGGACATTAACGTGTGTTGTCGGGCCTTACGAATACATGTGATTTGATTTGATTTGTGTGTGAGGTGTGTGTGTGTGTGTGTGTGTGTGTGTGTGTGTGTGTGTGTGTGTGTGTGTGTGTGTGTGTGTGTGTGTGTGTGTGTGTGTGTGAGGGTGTGTGTGTGTGTGTGTGTGTGTGTGTGTGTGTGTGTGTGTGTGTGTGTGTGTGGGTGTGTGTGGGTGTGTGTGGGTGTGTGTGTGAGTGTGTGAGTTGAGGTTGATGAGAGGAGATGTTTTTGACCTACATTATATTCAGTCTCACCCTGGGGCTCTGATCCTACAGCAGGAGCCACTTTATGTGTGTGTGTGTGGTTGTGTGTGTGGTTGTGTGTGTGTGTGTGTGTGTGTGTGTGTGTGTGTGTGTGTGTGTGTGTGTGTGTGTGTGTGTGTGTGTGTGTGTGTGTGTGCACACGCACGTGAGTTTGTACGAGTGTGTGCACGAGCGTGAAATGTGTGAGTAATGTGTTTGTGTGTTGAGTCACATGTGTGTAATACTCTGTGTGCACTGTTTCACGCTTGTGTGTGTGTGTGTGTGTGTTGGGGGATATCAATGTAGAGAGAGAGAGAGAGAGACAGAAATAGAGGGAGAGAGAGACACAGAGGGAGAAATAGAGAAAAAGAAAGGGAGAGAGAGAGGGGGGGGGGGGGTTGATTGATTGATTGATTGAAAACTTTATTAACAGATTGCAGAATGGGTACAATACAGTACGGCTCAATACACACAATTGTTAAGGGGATGCAAAAATATGAGACAAATAAACAGGTGAGGTGCGGATGAGGGCATATGTATCGGTTATAATATTGCAATAAAATAAGTTCTTATCTGAATATATGAGTAAAGGTAAACAGTATACACAAGGTGCAGGTGAGGGTCTATGGTAAAGAGTTTTGGTGGTTGAGTTAAAGGTTTTGGTGGTAAAGAGTCAGACACACTTAGTGGTTAGACATTTCTAATAGTTCTCGAGTTGCCATTGTTCTTGTGAGCCTGTTCTTGAGTGTTGCCATTGCTGTCCTCAGTAGATTCAAGATTCAAGAGGTTTATTTGTCACATACATACCAGGGCATACAGTGAAATGCGGGTGGTCCATGCCCGCTTCGATTCTGCAATAATACAATAATAAAATAGGCATAAAAAACAGGTAATAAGAAGACATAAGCTGTGCATGATAAAAATAGACATGCTAAATTCTTGAGAAGGCACTGGTTCCTATGTACACTACTATACGATATACAATTTGTGAGGTTTTGCCCGCTGCTCACCTACTCTTTCCTTCCTTTTAGCCTACTGTTTAGGAATTCCCTTCTCACTCACTCTCACTAGCCCCCACCCTCTCGTTCTTTACTCTCGTTTTCTCTTCAAGCAGCCACACCTGGACTACCTGTCATTATGTGTTTGATTGGTCTGGTGCCGAACTCACACTTTTAGTTCGATTATCAATTACCTCCCGCACCTGTGGTGCATTCTAATTAGTTCCCCTGTGGGCTTTAAATACCTGGCTCTTCCACTCTGTTCCTCTTGGGGTCGTGTTGTAACATGCCGTAACTTTCGGTATCATATTCTCTATCATCAAGACTCCTTCGGGAGGTCCTCTGTTCTGTCTATGCTGTTTTTATCTCCGGCGTAAAGATGTGCTCCAGCCTTCGCCTCCTGTCGCCGTTGCCTGAGGGAGAGACTGGACTGCGCTCCCTAGACTTCCACGGGAGGCATCCCAGTGATCCACTTCAGACCTCCGCGCAACAGTCGTCCTGACGCACCATCCAGACCTCCGAGCCTAGCGCGCACTCCCAGCAGACGCGCATCATCCAGACCTCCGAGCTTGGCACGCTCCTCCATACCAGCGCGCACTCCCAGCAGACGCGCATCATCCAGACCTCCGAGCTTGGCACGCTCCTCCGTACCAGCGCGCACTCCCAGCAGACGCGCATCATCCAGACCTCTGAGCTTGGCACGCTCCTCCGTACCAGCGCGCACTCCCAGCAGACGCGCATCATCCAGACCTCCGAGCTTGGCACGCTCCTCCGTACCAGCGCGCACTCCCAGCAGACGCGCATCATCCAGACCTCCGAGCTTGGCACGCTCCTCCGTACCAGCGCGCACACTCCCAGCAGACGCGCATCATCCAGACCTCCGAGCTTGGCACGCTCCTCCGTACCAGCGCGCACTCCCAGCAGACGCGCATCATCCAGACCTCCGAGCTTGGCACGCTCCTCCGTACCAGCGCGCACTCCCAGCAGACGCGCATCATCCAGACCTCCGAGCTTGGCACGCTCCTCCACGCAGACGCACTCCAGATGCGTCTCTCTGTACCGGCGCGCACTCCAAGCAGTGGCGCACCACTCTGACCTCCGCTCGGACAGCCGGCTCCCCGGTGGCGACGCTCTCGCCCCGCTGCTGTTCCAGCGCTCTTTGCGCACAAACGTCTGGGTGAGTTTTTATTGACTGTCTTGATCAATTCCGTTTTTCGTGTGTTTCTATAACACTGAAGATTACCACCTTTTTAATCAGACAGTCACTCACCCAGCGTGTGCCTTTGTTTGTTTTCACTGGGATATTATTTTTGGACTTTACATCTCCCACTGTGTGTTTGTTCACACCGAAGATAGTATTTTCATTGGATTGTTTTTGGAACTTTGCTCATTGTGTATTTTACACGAAGATTGTTTTTACTTGGATAACTTTTGTATTTGGACTAGTCACCTCTCCTGCACCTGCTCTGTTTTCCCCCTTTGTACTCTAACCCTCTCCTCTCTCCCTCTCGGCCCCGTCTACCCACCTTGGAGATCTGCCGAGAGAAGTCTGCAGAGCGGCCCTGATGTTCCCACCTGCTTTCCCAGTCCTGTTTGTCCCCAGCCCGCCTCCGCGGGCCTCTGTCCCTTCTCCCCTTTCTAGTCCTCCCTGTCCAGTTCCCCCTAGTTCCTCCCTGTTCCTGACTTCCCTTGCCTTCCCCTTAGCCAGCTCGCCTCTTAAAGGCACTGTACCTTTCCCTTCTTGTTATTCCAGTATTTTGTGTTTCTCCCTTAAAGGGACAGTGCCGTTTTTTCCTTCTGTTTCAATAAATGCCTGTTTCTTGGCTTACCCTCATACCTGTCTTGTGTTGTGCGATCGGGGTCGGTTACAAACCATAACAGTACGACCCCACCAAATCGACGACCCCAGCCAGCACAGACGATGTATGTTGAGTTTGCCTTTTTTTTTTCTTGTTCCCTCTAGCTCCCCTCTAGCTTCCTTGTTAGCCTGTTAGCTCCCCTGTTAGCTTGTTGGTCTCCCCGGTTAGCTCCCCTGTTTAGCTTGTTAGTCTCCCCGGTTAGCTCCCCTGTTAGCTTGTTAGTCTCCCCGGTTAGCTCCCCTGTTAGCCTGTTGACTCCCCTGTTTGCTTCCCTGTTAGCCCTGTTTGGCTCCCCTGCAGCTTGTTAGGCCTCTACTACCAGCATGGCCCCTGTCTGCTAGCTTTGCCCCGGCTGCTAGCACAGCCTCTATGTTAATGCAGCCCTTGCTGCTGGCATAGGCCCTGTAGCTAGCCATGCCCTGGCAGCTAACCCAGTCCCTCAGCAGAGCCCCTGTCTGCTAGCTTTGCCCCGGCTGCTAGCACAGCCTCTATGTTAATGCAGCCCTTGCTGCTGGCATAGGCCCTGTAGCTAGCCATGCCCTGGCAGCTAACCCAGTCCCTCAGCAGAGCCCCAGTCTGCTAGCTTAGCCCCGGCTGCTAGCACAGCCTCTATGATAATGCAGCCCTTGCTGCTGGCATAGGCCCTGTAGCTAGCCATGCCCTGGCAGCTAATCCAGTCCCTCTGCATGGCCCTAGTCTGCTTGCTTGGCCCCGGCTGTTAGCACAGCCTCTATGTTGGTGCAGCCTTGCAGCTAGCATAGGCCCTGTAGCTAGCCAGGCCCAGGCAGCTAACCCGGTCCCTCTGCATGGCCTCCACTTTTTGTGTAGTATTCCCACTGCTAGGACTGCCCCTTTCAGCTAGCAAGGTCAGTTTATCTCCCACTGCTAGGACTGCCCTTTCAGCTAGCAAGGTCAGTATTCCCACTGCTAGGACTGCCCTTTCAGCTAGCAAGGTCAGTTTATCTCACACTGCTAGGACTGCCGCTTCAGCTAGCAAGGTCAGTTTCCCCACTGCTAGGACTGCCCCTTCAGCTAGCATGGTCAGTTTGCTCCCACTGCTGGGACTGCCCTTCAGCTAGCAAGGTCAGTTTATCCCACTGCTAGGACTGCCTTTTCAGCTAACAAGGTTAGTTTATCCCACTGCTAGGACTGCCCTTTCAGCTAGCAAGGTCAGTTTATCTCCCACTGCTAGGACTGCCCTTTCAGCTAGCAAGGTCGGTTTATCTCACACTGCTAGGACTGCCGCTTCAGCTAGCAAGGTCAGTTTCCCCACTGCTAGGACTGCCCTTCAGCTAGCAAGGTCAGTTTTCTCCCACTGCTAGGACTGCCCCTTCAGCTAGCATGGTCAGTTTGCTCCCGCTGCTAGGACTGCCCCTTCAGCTAGCAGGGTCAGTTTTCTCTCACTGCTGGGTCTGCCCCTTCCAGCTAGCTTGTTCTCTCATGCTGGTCCAGCCCTGTCTGCTAGCCTAGCTCCGGCAGCTTGCGCAGCCTCTATGTTGATGTAGCAGTACAGCTAGCATAGGCCCTGTAGCTATCAGTGCCTGGCAGCTAACCTTCCCTCTGCTAGCCCTTTTCCGGGTGCTCCTCTTGTTACCCCTCAGCTACCATGGTTACCCCTCAGCTCCCTAGTTTACCCCCCGGCTACCTGCCCCAGTTGCTTGCCCCACTTTTGTTGTGGCTTCCCCTGCTGGCCTGGCCAGTACCTTTTGTTTTTTGCCTTGTTTTGTCCCCTGCCACTCTGTCTGTATTTTTTTTGGGTCGCCGGGTGGCTCCCGTTGAGGGGGGGGTACTGTGAGGTTTTGCCCGCTGCTCACCTACTCTTTCCTTCCTTTTAGCCTACTGTTTAGGAATTCCCTTCTCACTCACTCTCACTAGCCCCCACCCTCTCGTTCTTTACTCTCGTTTTCTCTTCAAGCAGCCACACCTGGACTACCTGTCATTATGTGTTTGATTGGTCTGGTGCCGAACTCACACTTTTAGTTCGATTATCAATTACCTCCCGCACCTGTGGTGCATTCTAATTAGTTCCCCTGTGGGCTTTAAATACCTGGCTCTTCCACTCTGTTCCTCGTGGGGTCGTGTTGTAACATGCCGTAACTTTCGGTATCATATTCTCTATCATCAAGACTCCTTCGGGAGGTCCTCTGTTCTGTCTATGCTGTTTTTATCTCCGGCGTAAAGATGTGCTCCAGCCTTCGCCTCCTGTCGCCGTTGCCTGAGGGAGAGACTGGACTGCGCTCCCTAGACTTCCACGGGAGGCATCCCAGTGATCCACTTCAGACCTCCGCGCAGCAGTCGTCCTGACGCACCATCCAGACCTCCGAGCCTAGCGCGCACTCCCAGCAGACGCGCATCATCCAGACCTCCGAGCTTGGCACGCTCCTCCGTACCAGCGCGCACTCCCAGCAGACGCGCATCATCCAGACCTCCGAGCTTGGCACGCTCCTCCGTACCAGCGCGCACTCCCAGCAGACGCGCATCATCCAGACCTCCGAGCTTGGCACGCTCCTCCGTACCAGCGCGCACTCCCAGCAGACGCGCATCATCCAGACCTCCGAGCTTGGCACGCTCCTCCATACCAGCGCGCACTCCCAGCAGACGCGCATCATCCAGACCTCCGAGCTTGGCACGCTCCTCCGTACCAGCGCGCACTCCCAGCAGACGCGCATCATCCAGACCTCCGAGCTTGGCACGCTCCTCCGTACCAGCGCGCACTCCCAGCAGACGCGCATCATCCAGACCTCCGAGCTTGGCACGCTCCTCCACGCAGACGCACTCCAGATGCGTCTCTCTGTACCGGCGCGCACTCCAAGCAGTGGCGCACCACTCTGACCTCCGCTCGGACAGCCGGCTCCCCGGTGGCGACGCTCTCGCCCCGCTGCTGTTCCAGCGCTCTTTGCGCACAAACGTCTGGGTGAGTTTTTATTGACTGTCTTGATCAATTCCGTTTTTCGTGTGTTTCTATAACACTGAAGATTACCACCTTTTTAATCAGACAGTCACTCACCCAGCGTGTGCCTTTGTTTGTTTTCACTGGGATATTATTTTTGGACTTTACATCTCCCACTGTGTGTTTGTTCACACCGAAGATAGTATTTTCATTGGATTGTTTTTGGAACTTTGCTCATTGTGTATTTTACACGAAGATTGTTTTTACTTGGATAACTTTTGTATTTGGACTAGTCACCTCTCCTGCACCTGCTCTGTTTTCCCCCTTTGTACTCTAACCCTCTCCTCTCTCCCTCTCGGCCCCGTCTACCCACCTTGGAGATCTGCCGAGAGAAGTCTGCAGAGCGGCCCTGATGTTCCCACCTGCTTTCCCAGTCCTGTTTGTCCCCAGCCCGCCTCCGCAGGCCTCTGTCCCTTCTCCCCTTTCTAGTCCTCCCTGTCCAGTTCCCCCTAGTTCCTCCCTGTTCCTGACTTCCCTTGCCTTCCCCTTAGCCAGCTCGCCTCTTAAAGGCACTGTACCTTTCCCTTCTTGTTATTCCAGTATTTTGTGTTTCTCCCTTAAAGGGACAGTGCCGTTTTTTCCTTCTGTTTCAATAAATGCCCGTTTCTTGGCTTACCCTCATACCTGTCTTGTGTTGTGCGATTGGGGTCGGTTACAAACCATAACACAATTTTAACTCCGTCATTGTGCTATATTTACTATATCTAAACTATACTATACTACATCTTTTCTTTCCTTAAAGTGGCTTTTATATTCCTCATTCCTTTAAAGTGACTTTTCCATTTTGTTTTAAGGTGACATTTAGTTTAAAGCGATTGCAGCATGTGTGTTGTGTATGTGTGTGTGTGTGTGTGTGTGTGTGTGTACTTGTGTGTGGAGAGTTCAGTGTTCAGTGTTCTGATGGTCTGGGGGAAGAAGCTGAACCGGAGTCTGTCTGTTCTCGTTGCATGTGTACTGTACGTAGCTTCTATCCTATAGGGTCATCACAGCTTCTGCAATGTGGACAGAAATACATTAACTCAAATAGTGATGATGTTGTACATACTACTATTCTATGCATAATAGATACTACTATTCTATATATGTTTATTTCCATGGAATTCTGTTGCTAACATATCCTGTCAGTTATTGCATTAGCAAACACTGCAACCGGGAATAAATGTTAATTTAGAATGTTTATGTCGTCAAGTTGAAACCGCCATCATGAAGGCCATGTTCATGCTTGTTAATGTTTGCTGCATTTTCTCCTTTAATTACCTCTGTGCCAGTGAAAGCGCACACACGCACGCACACACGCACGCACGCGCACACACACACACACACACGCACACGCACACGCACACGCACACGCACACACATCCACCAGAAACAAAGCAACCAGCATGTTCATGCAGATTATGAAACTATTGATTCTCTCCAAATATTACTGTAATCCACAAAACCATTAATGTTACACAAATGTTCTTACACAAAATAGTAAAAGGTTCTAAATGTTATTTAGAATATAAGAATTCCTTCACACAAAGTACATACCTGCATATAATCATTTTACATCTGTAGATACTAAATCTATATCTGTACATATCCCTTACCTACTCTTACTAGTTACACTGCTGGCCAGTATGACTTACTACCATAGTGTCTTTATACTTGTATCACCGTATATTAATACTACAACTCTGTACATACATCTGATTAGCACTATAACTCAGTAGTACTAATTTATATATTGTATAAGGGGTGTAAAGTACTTGAGTAATTGTACTTTGTTACAATACTTAAGTACGGTTTTTGGGGATTTGTACTTTACTCAAGTATTATTAGGTTTGTATACTTTGTACTTTTACTTTACATTTCAGAGAAAAAAAACATACTTTTTACTCCTTACATTTAAAATGCAGACCTACAAAGTACAAAGTACAAATCTCGCAGGTCTCGCAGGTCTCGCAACTATTTTAATTAGTATATTTATTTCTCTGGCCGAACTAACGTTAACGTTATTAATCCTGCGGCCGATTTTTTTTTTTAAACAGCCAATCAAATCCTCTGATCTTTGATTAAACACCTTAGACAGTCAGAAAAAAAGTTTTTACTTTTACTTTTTAGTACATTTAAAAGTCGAAACTTTTACTCAAGTGTGTTTTTAGCCAGATACTCTGACTTTTACTTGAGTACGATTTTGAGACGGTACCCATACTTTCACTTAAGTATAATTTCTGGGTACTTTTTACACCCGTGTGTGTACCCAGTTTAATCATGTGTTACGGGACCACATCGAGGCATGCTGGGGTCACTGACCATGATTTCTGCAGTGTTGTAATTCTCCAGTGGTGACTACTGTGTTGCTTTGAATTTAGAGAAAAACTAGACAACGTTTGCACTGCATATTTTGGATGATTACAGTTCGTAGGCGATGTATAAATAAAACATACAATAATTGTAATGGGTGGCGGCTGAGTGGCGCAGTGGGCAAGGCGCTCGCCACTAACGCAGGAGATGCTGGTATCGAGCCCATGCTCTCGGCGTTGCTACCGGCTTGGCCGGCCGTCATACTAACACAATTGGCAGTGTTAGAGGGTGGGAACGCCGGTGGGTGGGGATTGGACGTTGTGGACAGCGACTCCTACAGGACTCCTACAATTGTTAAGGGGATGCAGACCAGAGAAAGACTTTCGTCTTGTTTACATCAGGGTCCCCCATTTTCAATTCATGACATTTATGACATACACAACATACAGATATATATCATGACATTTATGACATACAGGTATATAGTACTGTTACATTTGTGACATACAAGATATGCAAATATACAGTACTGTTAAACAGAGATCCTAACAGAAAATATATACATACTTGATGGGAGATGATGGGAGGATACTGTACATTAGGAGGGGGGGTTTGGACATTTTACGGTGGCCAGTTTCGAATTGCAGTCTCCCGTAGGTGCTCTTTAGAGCGGTTTTGAAGGTGGGTAGGGATTCAAATCTTTTTTTTTTTTTTACGGGGGCAACACCAGGAGGTAGAGCAGTCGTCTGGCAATCCGGAGGTTCCCAGTTCGATTCCCGCTCGTCCCAGGCAGCGTGTCGATGTGTCCTTGAGCAAGACACTTAACCCCTAATTGCTCTCGATGAGCAGGTTGGCACCTTGCATGGTCGCCTCCGCCGTCAGTGTGTGAATGTGTGAGTGAATGGGTCAAATCTGAGTAACAAATTGTAAAGTGCTTTGGATAAAAGTGCTATATAAAAAAGCAGCCATTTACCATTTTACAGCTTTGGGTAGGGCATTCCACATTGATGTGGCATAATTGCGAAACGTGTTTAGTCCCTTGTTTGAGCCGAATCTGGGTTTAACATGATTTGTGGAGCTCCCTCTGGTGTCGTGGTATTCACTGACCTTCGGGAAGTATTTTGACATGTACATGGGTACAAGACGAAAGTCTTTCTCTGGTCTGCATCCCCTTAACAATTGTGTGTATTGAGCCGTACTGTATTGTACCCATTCTGCAATCTGTTAATACAATTTTCAATCAATCAATCAATCAATCAATACCTTAGTGCAGCTCTCATCTGGCCTAGAATATGTCCGGCTACTAATAGCCCACTTTTAGACCAATCAATTCATTATTTCATATCGTGCATCTCTGGACATTTATAGTTGTTTAGGTGATACCAAATATGTAATAATGTTTACATATTATACAATAGTTGGTCATTGAAGAAATGGCAATTCAAACTAGTTTAGCACTATGGACTTCAGTTGTGCATCTTAGACATTAGCAGTTGTTTGTGTCATATTATAAATATGTAATAAAAGTGGTATATATATGACATATTCTGGGATATATGAGGGCTCCAACATAACTACAATATAGCCACAACTTTGACATCAGACAGACTGATATTCAGGACCAGTATCATCAGTACCGGTCATCTCGAACACATACACACATGCACTCTCTCTCACTGACTCTCTCCATCCAGATGTGCAGTAATAGCAGCAATTGACTGTGTGAGTGTCTGTAATAGGGATGGGCATTTTAAAGAAAAATCCAGATCGATTGATCGCATGCTATACTCGATTGATCGTGTATTACTCGAAAAGGGGGAAAAAAACGTACATTTTTATAAAAAATATTTTTACTTATTTTTGTTCATTCACGTTATGTTTTTTTTTCAGTAGTCAGTCAGTCAGTAACCCAGTCAGTCAGTCAGTCAGTCAGTCAGTCAGTCAGTCAGTCAGTCAGTCAGTCAGTCAGTCAGTCAGTCAGTCAGTAAACCAGTCAGTCAGTCAGTCAGTCAGTCAGTCAGTCAGTAAACCAGTCAGTCAGTCAGTCAGTCAGTCAGTCAGTCAGTAAGTAAACCAGTCAGTCAGTCAGTCAGTAAACCAGTCAGTCAGTCAGTCAGTAAACCAGTCAGTAAGTCAGTCAGTAAACCAGTCAGTCAGTCAGTCAGTCAGTCAGTAAACCGGGCAGTAAGTCAGTCAGTCAGTCAGTCAGTCAGTAAACCAGTCAGTCAGTCAGTCAGTCAGTAAACCAGTCAGTCAGTCAGTCAGTCAGTCAGTCAGTCAGTCAGTCAGTAAACCAGTCAGTCAGTAAACCGGTCAGTAAGTCAGTCAGTCAGTAAACCAGTCAGTCAGTAAACCAGTCAGTCAGTAAACCAGTAAACCAGTCAGTCAGTCAGTCAGTAAACCAGTCAGTCAGTCAGTAAACCAGTCAGTCAGTCAGTCAGTCAGTCAGTCAGTCAGTCAGTCAGTCAGTAAACCAGTCAGTCAGTAAACCGGTCAGTAAGTCAGTCAGTCAGTAAACCAGTCAGTCAGTAAACCAGTAAACCAGTCAGTCAGTCAGTCAGTCAGTCAGTCAGTCAGTAAACCAGTCAGTCAGTCAGTCAGTCAGTCAGTCAGTCAGTCAGTCAGTCAGTCAGTCAGTCAGTCAGTCAGTCAGTCAGTCAGTAAACCAGTCAGTCAGTCAGTAAACCAGTCAGTCAGTAAACCAGTAAACCAGTCAGTCAGTCAGTCAGTCAGTCAGTCAGTCAGTCAGTCAGTCAGTCAGTCAGTCAGTCAGTCAGTCAGTAAACCAGTCAGTCAGTCAGTCAGTCAGTCAGTCAGTCAGTAAACCAGTCAGTCAGTCAGTCAGTAAACCAGTCAGTCAGTCAGTAAACCAGTCAGTCAGTCAGTCAGTAAACCAGTCAGTCAGTCAGTCAGTCAGTCAGTCAGTCAGTCAGTCAGTCAGTCAGTCAGTAAACCAGTCAGTCAGTCGGTAAACCAGTCAGTAAGTCAGTCAGTAAACCAGTCAGTCAGTCAGTCAGTCAGTCAGTCAGTAAACCAGTCAGTCAGTCAGTCAGTCAGTCAGTCAGTCAGTCAGTAAACCAGTCAGTCAGTCAGTCAGTCAGTAAGTCAGTCAGTAAACCAGTCAGTCAGTAAACCAGTCAGTCAGTAAACCGGTCAGTCTGTCAGTAAGTCAGTCAGTAAACCAGTCAGTCAGTAAACCGGTCAGTAAGTCAGTCAGTCAGTAAACCAGTCAGTAAGTCAGTCAGTCAGTAAGTCAGTCAGTCAGTCAGTCAGTAAACCAGTCAGTCAGTCAGTCAGTCAGTAAACCAGTCAGTCAGTAAACCAGTCAGTCAGTAAACCAGTCAGTCAGTCAGTCAGTCAGTAAACCAGTCAGTCAGTAAACCAGTCAGTCAGTAAACCAGTCAGTCAGTCAGTCAGTCAGTAAACCAGTCAGTCAGTAAACCAGTCAGTAAACCAGTCAGTCAGTCAGTCAGTAAACCAGTCAGTCAGTAAACCAGTCAGTCAGTCAGTAAACCAGTCAGTCAGTCAGTCAGTCAGTAAACCAGTCAGTCAGTAAACCAGTCAGTCAGTCAGTCAGTCAGTAAACCAGTCAGCCAGTAAACTAGTCAGTCAGTCAGTCAGTCAGTCAGTCAGTCAGTAAACCAGTAAACCAGTAAACTAGTCAGTCAGTCAGTCAGTCAGTCAGTCAGTCAGTCAGTCAGTCAGTCAGTCAGTAAACCAGTCAGTCAGTAAACCAGTCAGTCAGTCAGCCAGTCAGCCAGTAACCCGGTGGGTCGGTGGGTCTGTCAGCAGAGGAGGAGGAACATGGCGGCGGACGGGATGTTGCTCACTAACCACGACCACCAGATCCGAGTCGGCATCCTGACCGGTGAGACAAGAGCAGCGTTTAATAAACAACAACACCGTGTTCATATAGAATATAATAGTGTAACGCCAGGTCGCCGTGACGTGCGTGTGGTACAGGTATCACAATATATCATCATAACCTACAGCGAGCTAGCGTCGGTTAGCCTGCCGCGGCCAGCCGTCACTTGGTGGTGAACTGCAGTTTATGTTAATGTTCAGCTGTTTCATGTAGTGACTGTAAAGGCTGCTCTGTGTGTCTGTGTGGAGCCAGTGTTTCAGTGTCTCTGTGGTGCCAGGCTGTGTGTTTTACTGTGTGTTTTACTGTGTGGCACGGACATGTTTAGGAACCCCGTCCAGCTGTGCTGCTAGCTGCTAGCTAGGCTTGGCCAACGTTAGTTAGCTCCCCACAGCTGCATTCTTCATTCAGTCGTTATTATTATTAATAACACGGTGTTATGTTCCGTTATTACCGTCAGATGCCACTGGGCTGTGGTTGTAGTGGTTATGGTTGTAATGGTTGTAGTGGTTAACCCCACCCCACCTACCCAACCTCCTCCCAAATGTACAGTTTCTATGTCAAATGTACTCTTTTTCTGGACACTTTTAGTATCACAAACAGTACTGTATTTGCAAATCTGGTATGTCATAAATTTATAGATGTAGCAGTACTGTCTATCTGTATGTCGTGTGTGTCATATGATGAATTGAAAATGGGGGACCCTGATGTAAACAAGACGAAAGTCTTTCTCTGGTCTGCATCCCCTTAAAATGGTGTGTATTGAGCTGTACTGTACTGTACCCATTCTGCAATCTGTTAATAAACTTGTCAATCAATCAATCAATCAATGGTTGTAGTGGTAGTGGTTATGGTTGTAGTGGTTATGGTGGTAGTGGTTATGGTTGTAATGGTTGTAGTGGTTATGGTTGTAGTGGTTATGGTTGTAGTGGTTATGGTTGTAGTGGTTATGGTTGTAGTGGTTATGGTCTCTGTCGTCTATCTACTCTAAGCCATCCTAGGTTGTCAAAGTGGGCAGGGGTGAGGTGGGTTCTAGGAGTCAGGTCAAGCAGTAGTCTGACCAGTTTGTTTTGAGATGTTTGTAATTTGGTTTTTAGTGCCTTTGAGGTGCTTTGGTACCATGATGTGCAAGCATAGTCGTAGTACCCTTGAATGAGTGCTCCTGCCAGAGTCTTCAGGGTATTCTTGTTTACCAGAGAGGAGATCCGGTACAAGAATCGAGTTCGTTGGTTGACTTTTTTGATTGATATTTGTTGACTATTCTTCCTGGGGTCCTCACAGATACAAATATGAAACATTCAGTGTAAATCAGTCATATATCACAATCACATACATAATAGAATAGAAATAGATAGAAAATAAAACAAAAGGTCATAGGTGAATCCATTTCACCATACCCTTAAAAAAAATAAAAAATAAAGTAAACGGAACAAGTTCGGATAACATGGCTGCAGCTACACTCGTGCATGACATATATTGATTTCCTTCCGGATTATGGCTCCTTTAAGTTTCTTCTTGAAACTGTCCTTGTTTTCCGTCCGTATGATATGTAATGGGATCCTATTCCAATATGTTATGGCTCTATACATTGCAGTTTTCTTTAGAGCGTTGGTTCTAGGCAGAGGTAGGGTAAACTAAGCGACTACTTGAAGCATGTCTGGTAATTATTATGGTCAATGGTCATGTTGGGTTAGGGTTGCGTTAGGGTTATGATCAGGGTTAGGGTTATGATGATAGGGTTATGATGGTCAATCACTAGCTGTGATTTGCATGGGTAACTGTGGTTTAAGCTGTTAGCATGCTAGCTGGCCCTGCTGTCAGTCCGTCCTCAACCTATCACAGCCCTCTCAGCCAGAGGGGTGGGGGGGGGGGGTGTGTGTGTGTGTGTGTGTGTGTGTGTGTGTGTGTGTGTGTGCGTGTTTGCGCATGCATGTGATGGCCAGCAACAGCTGTAAGCAACTGGGACCATGAATAATCTGACACACGCTCACAGTCTCACGCACACACACACACGCACACACACACACACACACACACTGCTAGCACACATAGCCTACTGTGTACAGACGGTTTCAAACTGTATTTTAAATTAGAAAGCAAACTAAATAAATGGACAAGAGAAAAATAAATCTCAATTTGGTCAGTATTGTCATTTGGACAAGCAAAGCCATTACTTTAAGTTGCAGGCAAGAAAGACAAGTCTGTCCACTGTCTCTGGTTTTAAAGCTGCCCTGTTGCAGCAAAAAAAAAGTATTATTTTTATTATTATATATCGATTATTAAAATATATCGCAATAATTATCGTTATATCGCCCAGCCCTTATCTCTCTCTCTCTCTCTCTCTCTCTCTCTCTCTCTCTCTCTCTCTCTCTCTCTCTCTCTCTCTCTCTCTCTCTCTCTCTCCTCATATATAGGTAGGATATATATCAGGGCTGTACGCTAAGCTTTTTCACTAGGGGCACACTTGCCCCTAAATGAGAAATTTAGGGGCAAAAAAAATTTTTTAGGGGCACATTTTTAAATAACAATTTTACCATTATTTATATCGATTGTTTTTGATTTAAAAAAAAATAAAAAAAATAATTTTATAATTTTTTTTAATAAAATATATATATTATATAATCATACTTGTAGTTGTATTATCTGCGAGACATCGCCACCACGCAACAAGTCAAAATGCTCGCTATATGCAACCAGCTCCACTGTCTGTGTGTACTCGAGTAGCCTCCAGCTACGGCCAGGATTCTCCGGAGCTGCAGCTGGACCCTATACTGTAGCCTCCAGCTACGGCCAGGATTCTCCGGCGCTGCAGCTGGACCCTATTGACTATATTCAGCGTGCCCTCAGCTCGAATACGCATCGACTCAGTGTTATAAGACATTGATATCAGGAGCTATCTGAACTATTTAGTTTAATGTAGGCCTGTCACGATAACACATTTTGCTGGGCGATTAATTGTCCCAGAAAATATTGCGATAAGCGATATTATTGCGGTTTTGAGATTTTTTTTTGAGAAATGTATTTCCCAAAAGTTTTCAATTAACCTTTTTATTTTTTTTACTAATATAATAATAACATAATAATGCAAGGAAACCGTTTCAAAGTGCAATAAACCTTTATTTAACATTGGAAGATATTTTAAATATCCTAAATAAAAAAATGCTCAGTTTGATTGTTTATTATAAAACATTATTATGGAAACAAGCCCTCTGTCTGGCTTTTTGTATCATCCTTTTAACATGTACATTTATTATTAATGTACCTTGCGGTACCATGTACAAAATGTTAATAAAGTATGAGGAAAAAACTGTGTAAACGTAATAAATAAAAAGGCAGTGAAACAATAATCAAATAAACACCAAAATATATACTATCTCTATTGGAATGGAGACTTCAGCACAGGATAAACTAGGGATGGGCAAAAATAATCCAGATCGAATGATCACATGATGTACTCGAGTACTCGTGGAGGAAAACGCTGTACAAAATAAACATCTTTTCCGGTGTTTTAGACTTTTATTTTGAAACCCACCCACCGGTCCGGAGCGGAAGTATTGTTGTTATTATCCTAGCAGCACCTATGAGCGGACAACTTGTCTCGCCCGGTTCTGTGTTTTTGAGCCAATGATAAAACAAATGTTGAGATTGTTGGTGAACAACTAACTTTAGGTTAGTTTTAACGTTAGCTACTAACGTTAGATGCAGCTACTACAGGCAATCAACGATGAGGAGGAAGCGTCAAAGCAGTATATAATAGAATAGTAGCCCTGTGGTGCGTAGGCACGACTCGAAACTACCTGTTATAATAAATGAATTCATGTTTAACTTGTCCCCGTGTCCAGTCCTTTGACTAGCCCCACCCGTTCATTGTAAACAATGATGCATGTAATTGTATTAAGGTTATTCTGTGTTGTAGCTATGCTATACGTTGTATTTCGTTTGTTAGCTATTTAGCTAATGTTGATAGCATCAACGCTAGATCTTTAATCTTTATTTAGCAGTCCAGTTTCTCCGGGCAGTAGCGAGTAACTACTTGGGTCTAAAAATAGCTACACTACAAAGAACACTACTTGGTTAAAAGGAGCAACACTATTGAGAAATGTAGTTAAGCTATGTGGCGTTGCTAGTGCCCCACGGAGCTCCCGTGCTGTACTCTGTAGTAAGGCCAGCGGCCCCCCACACGGAGAGTGACTGACAAGGGGTACTGGTTCCGCCTCATTAAAACAAACGCGCAAATAGCAATTAATCGCGCCCGTCAAAATCATTGCATTCATTTTAATTATTGCGCCAATTAATCGCTTTATTGCTTATTGCGGCAGGCCTAGTTTAATGGGACGTTTCGTTTTGAACAGTTAGGGTTGGGTACCGTTCACATTTGAACCAGTACCTGGGGATCGATAATGGTATACGACGACAGGGCTTGAGACTAACACCGTCCCGTCGTCCCGGGGGAAATAAAATATGTATTTGGGATGAAGAAAAATCCTCCACGGGGCCGGGACACAGTCGGGACGAAGAGGATTTATTTTCCCCCACTTGGAAAATGTCAACTGCGCCGACTGTCAGTGCGCATATCACTGTCAAACGGTGCGTGTCTTCCGAGTGCTCGCTTTAGTTGACAGTGGCACGAGAGACCACTGCACGAGACCCGCGGAAATATCAGAATGTTTAATAGAATGTTTAATAAAAGTTCTCGTGGTTCCGGCCATCCTCTAGCCATCCTCTCAGTCAAGGGAGCACTCTCAAACATGCTGCACTATTTGAAGTGTATAACGTTAAACAGAGCAGAAGAAGATGGAATAACAGACACAGACTGACCAACAGGGAACTGCATCCAACCCTAGTACAAAGGCAGGTCTGCGGTGGTGGCTACTGCCACTGCTGGCTCAATGTTCTCGACGGTCACATTTTCATTCGACGGCTCACTAGGAGGTGGAACGCGTCGAAAATATGAAGCAATACTAACTTTACTTTTCTTCATAGGCATAGCTAAATCAGACAGTCAGCCAGTCTATCAGAGTGCTCAATCGATTTTCCCCACTCTCATACCTGAGTGCTCAGCTCGCGTGAGTGGCGTCATCACACGGCTTGGATAATTTAGGAGTGAAATGCGAATGCAAGGCTTGAAATCCCTACTCGCAAGCCCGCCCCCAAATATTATTTACCAATCGCAACGGCCAATTAAAGGGGCAATTTGCGACGAGCTCGTCGCACTGTACAGCCCTGTATATATAATATATTATATAGATAGGGGTGGACGGTATGGTCTAAAATTTATATCACGGTATAATTTGAAGCATAGACGGTAACGGTATATATCACGGTATCAGTGTTTCCGTTAGAATTTTTTTTTCCTGATAGGCAGGCTATATAAAGAATGACATCCTCAAGGCATGTAGATTTATAATATTTTAACTTAAAACTAGACTACTTTTGCGTATACAGTCATTATATTCCAAATAAAATAAGTCCCGAGTCGAGACTCCGTGCTGCTCCCAACGAATCCCAATAGTATGCAACTGCAGAGCCTCAGAGCAGGGGCGCTTTCAGGTCCGGTCACAGGCCCGCTAAACAGCGCCCCCCACCCAACGGCTGAATTGCCAATGGCTGAATTGGAGTATTGCACTGTGCAGGCACAGCGGCCCCGCTCTGCGGCTCTGCAGCTGCTGCAATGCATGCTTCTCGCAAAATCCAGCATCCAGCCCCGCTGCCCAGCCGTCGTTATCATAACACTACACACATATCATAATGTTCACAGCAAACTGTAGTTGATCACCAGGTATGTTTTATTAACGTAGAATAATTCATATAAGAAAAACGATAAGGAAATCTCTTACCTTTCTCCACTGGTTAAAAATGCCAGGAACTGAAATTGAAACTTGCTGTGCGCCGCGGTGATATGTGTTTATTATGAAATGACAATTGCGTGTTGACACGCCCACTGCGCGAAGACTCCTAAATAACTTTTTCCAGTTTGCACATATCTATTATCTATGAATTCTATCTATTTTTAGGGGCAAATGCGAGTGAAATAGTCGCGCTGTGGTTACATGACGTCATTGCTATTTTAGAGCTGCTCTACCGGTTACAAGGTATAGTCAAAATCCATACCGTAGAGCAAATTCATACCGTTTATACCGTATACCGTTTATACCGTCCACCCCTAGGATATAATATATTTCATATAAAAATATGTTTTACACACCAACAACCTCTACCTGGACTGGATCATATCTACCTGGACTGGATCATATCTACCAGGACTGGATCATATCTACCTGGACTGGATCATATCTACCTGGACTGGATCATATCTACCAGGACTGGATCATATCTACCAGGACTGGATCATATCTACCAGGACTGGATCATATCTACCAGGACTGGATCATATCTACCTGGACCGGATCATATCTACCTGGACCGGATCATATCTACCTGGACTGGATCATATCTACCTGGACTGGATCATATCTCTGGATCATATCTACCTGGACTGGATCATATCTAGCAGGACTGGATCATATCTACCAGGACTGGATCATATCTACCTGGACCGGATCATATCTACCTGGACCGGATCATATCTACCTGGACTGGATCATATCTACCTGGACTGGATCATATCTACCAGGACTGGATCATATCTACCAGGACTGGATCATATCTACCAGGACCGGATCATATCTACCTGGACTGGATCATATCTCTGGATCATATCTACCAGGACTGGATCATATCTACCAGGACTGGATCATATCTACCAGGACCGGATCATATCTACCAGGACTGGATCATATCTACCAGGACCGGATCATATCTACCAGGACTGGATCATATCTACTAGGGATGCCCCGATCGATCGGCCAGCGATAAATTAAAGTATAAATATGAGATCGGTGAATTCCGATGATGCTTTATTTTCGCCGATCGTGAAAACCGATCGATGACACGGAAAACATGATTCTCCCTCTCCACTCGCTCTTCTCTCACAGCCACACTCTGCTGCTGCTGCACGTATTGCCCCTCCTCCTCCTCCTCCTCCTCCTCCTCCTCCTCCTCCTCCTCCTCCTCCCCCTCCCCCTCCCCCTCCCCCTCCTCCTCCCCCTCCCAGACCCATCTCATGTCAACAAACTCTTCGGCAAGACTCGACTGCATGAGCACCGCAGAGCTCCTCTTTCAACATAACCAGCATTACATAAAATGGCCCAGTCATCTATTCACTTGTTTAATACATGAGGCGTTGTCTAATGTTATCTAGCTACTGATAGCTCCTGATATCAACGTGACAGTTTGGCATTCGTTTTCGCAAGTGCTGGGTAGCGTTGGCTAACTAGCTATCGCTCGTGAGCTAACGTTAGCAAGCTACCGAGCTAACGTTACTGTTTAAACAAAACTACACAGTCAACTATTCACTTTAGTTTAATACATGATGCATTGTCTAACTGGCTAGCTACTGATATAAACAAATGCGCATTTAAGTTTAAGAATGATAGGGATGCGCCAGCATGAGACCTCCGTTAGCATAGGTAGCTAATGTTAGCTCACGTTAGATCACTGTTAGATCACAACGAAATGATCCAGTAAACTAAATAGTTCACTTTATTTTAATACATGATGCATTGTCTAACGTCATCTAGCCGGCTAGCAGTAGCTACAGATAGCTCCTGATATCAATGTCTTATAAGTTATAACACAATTGATGTGGGAGCTATTAACTATTTTCACATTTATTTAATATATTTATTTGTTATGTGATTTTGTAGAATTAATTTGTTTACAGCCATATTATTTAAGTTATTATGAGTTGCAGCTAAATGCTTTTACTTTGAAGGGGTTTTGGGCAATTGGGAAGCACAGCTGGGTGTATTTAGGTAATTAGAGACAATAGCACAGGGGGCATCAGGGAAGGTATATGGTTTTTACCAGCGTCAGGAGATCATATAGTTTCAAACATAATTTTTCTGTATTCTTTAATTAGCAGACAATAAATGCCACAAAACTGTCAAATGCTGTCTGGACAATGGACTTCCTGATCTGTGTGATATTCGCTGCCCTGGTGCTTCAGTGGCTTTTTAGTTTTTATTAGTTGTTGTTGACAAATACCCACTACAATTGACATTATTCGTTTTTGCAGCTAAACATTGGCTAAGTAGCTATCATGCTTCATAACACTTCAGACCCTGTTGAACTATCGCTCTGACTGGGGACGCTGAGGGCAATGCTGAATGTGATTTGACCAAAGCAGAGTATACACACAGACAGTGGAGCTGTTTGCAGATAGCGAGCATTTTGACTTGTTGCGTGGTGGCGACGTCTCGCAAATAATACAACTACAAGTATAATTATATAATATATATATTTTATATAAAAATAAAGTATATATAATTTTTATAAAACCAAAAACGATCGGTATCGGCCGATATGGCTCATAGATGATCGGTGATCGGTATCTGTGGCAAAAAACGTGATCGGGGCATCCCTAATATCTACCAGGACTGGATCATATCTACCAGGACTGGATCATATCTACCAGGACTGGATCATATCTACCAGGACTGGATCATATCTACCAGGAGTCTGGATCATATCTACCAGGACTGGATCATATCTCTGTTCTGGTTTCCAATTTCCTATTAGTTCTCAGGCTGCAGCTGGTTTGAAAGCGAAAGTAAACAGGCTTCTCTGCTGGCTGTGGCTCCAGGGGAGTTGAACAGTTCTGGCTCTGCTAGTTTCTTTGCGATATGCGATATTTTCTTTTCCGTTTTTTATTTTCTTTCGATATCGGTTATTAAAATATATCGCGATAATTATCGTTATATCGCCCAGCCCTACAGTGCAGCACAAAGTTCAAGTCCAGAAGTCCAGCCCTAGCAGCTCGCCATTGAGGGGGGGAAGGGGGGGGGAGCAGGGGGACACCTGACTCGTTTACCAGGCGAGCTGCTGAGGGGAAGAAGCTGAGTCTATGGCGGGACTTTAATGTCCTGGGCAGCCGTAGCCGCCTGCCGTGGGGAGCATGTTGAAGAGGTTGTGACCCAGGTGGGCGGGGTCTGCCATGATCTCCCTTGCCCTCCTCAAGGCCCTGGTGGAGTGTAGGGACTCGAGGGAGGGAAGGGAGCAGCCGATCACCCTCTCTCTGCCGAGCGAATCACCCGCTGCAGCTTGGCCTTGTCCCTGACCGTGGCTGCAGGGAACCAGGTGATGATGGAGAGGGTGAGGATGGACTGGATGATGGCGGTGTAAAACTGGACCATCATAGTCCCCGGCAGCCTGAACTTCCTCAGCTGACGTAGGAAGAACATCCTCTTCCGGGCCTTTTTGTTGAGAGCGATGGTGTTCAGCTCCCATTTTAGGTCCCGGGAGAGTGTCATGCCGAGGAAGCGGCAGGACTCCACAGAGGCCACCGGGGTACCTCCCAGAATGATCAGGGTGGGGGGGGCTGCCTTCCGCCTGAAGTCCACTACCATCTCCACTGTTTTCCGGGCGTTGAGGTCCAGGTTGTTGCAGCTGCACCAGCTCTGCAGCCTCTCGATCTCCCTCCTGTAGGCAGACTCGTCCCCCCTGGATATGAGACCCACCAGGGTGGTGTCGTCCGCAAACTTCAGGAGTTTGCCCGAGGGGTGCAGAGAGACGCAGCTGTTGGTGTACAGGGAGAATAGTAGTGGGGACAGAATGCAGCCCTGTGGGGAGCCAGTGCTGATGGACTTGGGATCGGAGATGTTGATTCCCAACTTCACCCGCTGTGACCTGTTTGTCAGGAAGTCCGTAATCCACCTGCAGGTAGAGTCCGGCACCTGCAGCAGGGACATCTGATGCTCCAGGATGTGCGGGAGGATGGTGTTGAAGGCCGAGCTGAAGTCCACCAACAGAATCCTGGCGTAGGTCCCTGCAGTGTCCAGGTGTTCCAGGACGTAATGCAGAGCCATGTTCACAGCATCGTCCGTGGAACGGTTGGCTCTGTACGCAAACTGCAGGGGGTCCAGGAGAGGGTCTGTGGTGGACTTCAGGTGGGCCAGGACAAGGCGCTCAAAGACCTTCATGACCACAGACGTCAGGGCGACCGGTCTGTAGTCGTTAAGGCCTGTGACCTTGGCCTTCTTGGGGACGGGGATGATGGTCGAGGCCTTAAAACATGCTGGGACCCGACACAGCTCCAGTGAGGTGTTAAATATGTTGGTAAACACTGGGGACAGCTGGTGCTTCAAGGTGGCAGGTGAAATAGAGCCAGGACTGGCTGCCTTCCTCTGTTCTCTCTGTCTGAAGTTGTTCTCTCTGTCTCCCCGTCTGTCTCTCTAGTCAGTGACAGCTGTTACAGGAACCTGGCGGAAGACAGGAGTGGAATTAATCTCAAAGACCTGGTGCACGACCCTTCACTGTGAGTACACACACACACACACACACACACACAGACACACACACACACACACACACACACACACACACACACACACACACACACACACACACACACACACACACACACACACACACACACACACACACATATGCACACAAACTATCTCTCCCTCCCTCTCTCTCTCTCTCTCTCTCTCTCTAACTCTCTCTGTCCTTCTATAGGTTGGGAGGGGTCATAGCGGCCTATAAAATCGTTCCCGATGAGGTGGATGAGATCAAGGTGATATTTATATAGAGTTGTAAATATAGATCACAGTGATATTCATATATATATTTACATATAGATCAAGGTGATATTTATAATATAGATCAATCTGATATGTATATGTAGATCAAGGATATATTTACATATAGATCAAGGAAATATTTATATATAGGTCATGGTGATATTTATATATAGGTCAAGGATATATTTACATATAGATCAAGGAAATATTTATATATAGGTCATGGTGATATTTATATATAGGTCAAGGATATATTTATGTATAGATCAAGGTGATATTTATATATAGATCAAGAATATATTTATATATAGATCAAGGATATATTTATATATAGATCAAGGATATATTTATGTATAGATCAAGGTGATATTTATATATAGATCAAGAATATATTTATATATAGATCAAGGATATATTTATGTATAGATCAAGGTGATATTTATATATAGGTCAAGAATATATTTATATATAGATCAAGGATATATTTATATATAGATTAAGGTGATATTTATGTATTTTCTGAATCAGCAGACACGGCCACCAGCTCAGTGACAGAGGGAAACTGAGAGATAGAACACAGCCAATAAGAGACCAGAATGATGCCTTAGGGAAATGTTTTATATTATTATTATTATTATTATTATTATTATTATTATTATTATTATTATTATTATTATTATTATTATTATTATTATTATTATTATTATTATTATTATTATTATTATTATTATTATTATCATTATTATGATTATTATTATGATCATTATGATCATTATGATCATTATGATCATTATGATCATTATTATTTATATAATTCTCAAGGCATCATTCTGATTATTTATTATTGGCTCTTATATATATATATTTATTATATTACATCTATTATTATTATATTATTATCGTGTGTGTGTGTGTGTGTGTGTGTGTGTGTGTGTGTGTGTGTGTGTGTGTGTGTGTGTGTGTGTGTGTGTGTGTGTGTGTGTGTGTGTGTGTGTGTGTGTGTGTGTGTGTGTGTGTGTGTGTGTGTGTGTGTGTGTGTGTGTGTGTGTGTGTGTGTGTGTGTGTGTGTGTGTGTGTGTGTGTGTGTGTGTGTGTGTGTGTGTGTGTAGGACACTCTGTTAGACTGGGCTGATGAGCAGGAGCTGAATCTCATTCTGACGACTGGAGGGACTGGCTTCTCTCCCAGAGATGTTACACCGGAGGTACACATACACACACACCACACCACATACACACACACACACACACACACACACACACACACACTGGCAGGGTGCTAATCTGCTAATATCGATACCAGTCTGATGCTCTTCAACATTAATAATCCTGGACTTTTACTTTTAAACTTTTACTTTTAAACCAACATCGTACAATATTACACTTTACTGTACACTTACTGTATATTTCTGTATATTGTTACTGTATATTTTATATTAGAATGTATATACATAACATAGGAAATGTATATCCCGGGCCGTATTTTATCCTTATCCTTATTTTTATTCTTATTCGTGACTTTGTTTTTGTCTACCTAAATGTTTACTGTTTACTGGGAGCGAACTGTAGTGCCAAATCTCCCTCGGGATGAAGAAAGTATTTCTATTCTATTCTATATTCTATTCTATCTGACCCTCAAACAGACTCGAACACAAAGCAGTTCTAATACCGCTGCTGTCGAACCTTTTCACACACAGCAACTTCCGTATCCATCCGCCTTTATGAACCACCAGCAGTGTGTTGCTACATTAGACGTGTCCTGTCGGCCCCTAGTGGCTACAGTGTGTTGCTACATTAGACCTGTCCTGTCGGCCCCTAGTGGCTACAGTGTGTTGCTACATTAGACCTGTCCTGTCGGCCCCTAGTGGCTACAGTGTGTTGCTACATTAGACCTGTCCTGTCGGCCCCTAGTGGCTACAGTGTGTTGCTACATTAGACCTGTCCTGTCGGCCCCTAGTGGCTACAGTGTGTTGCTACATTAGACCTGTCCTGTCGGCCCCTAGTGGCTACAGTGTGTTGCTACATTAGACCTGTCCTGTCGGCCCCTAGTGGCTACAGTGTGTTGCTACATTAGTCAGACTGATCAATAATATATCAATCAACTCTATACATCACTGCTTTACTACCGCAGCTAACACAGAGGTGGGTGTGTGTGTGCGTGTGTGTGTGTGTGTGTGTGTGTGCGTGTGTGTGTGTGTGTGTAGGCCACCAGAGAGGTAATAGAGAGAGAAGCTCCAGGTATGGCTCTAGCCATGTTGATGGGATCCCTCAATGTTACTCCACTAGGCATGCTGTCCAGGTAAATATACTGCTCTGTTCTGTTCTGTTCTGTTCTGCTCTGCTCTGCTCTGTTCTGCTCTGTTCTGTTCTGTTCTGCTCTGTTCTGTTCTGCTCTGTTCTGTTCTGTTCTGCTCTGTTCTGTTCTGCTCTGTTCTGCTCTGTTCTGCTCTGTTCTGCTCTGTTCTGTTCTGCTCTGTTCTGTTCTGTTCTGCTCTGTTCTGTTCTGTTCTACTCTGTTCTGTTCTGTTCTGCTTTGTTCTGTTCTGCTCTGTTCTGTTCTGTTCTACTCTGTTCTGTTCTGTTCTGCTGCTCTGTTCTGTTCTGTTCTACTCTGTTCTGTTCTGCTCTGTTCTGTTCTGTTCTGTTCTATTCTATTCTATTCTATTCTATTCTATTCTATTCTATTCTATTCTATTCTATTCTGCCCTGCCCTGCCCTGTTTTGTTCTGTTCTGTTCTGTTCTGTTCTGCTCTCTTAGGCTGATGTAGTATAATTCCAAATGTATTGTAGTAGTATTCGTACTGTATTGTAGTAGTATTAGTACTAGTACTGTATTATAGTAGTATTAGTACTAGTACTGTATTGTAGTAGTATTAGTACTAGTACTGTATTGTATTAGTATTAGTACTGTATTGTAGTAGTATTAGTACTGTATTGTAGTAGTATTAGTACTGTATTGTAGTAGTATTCGTACTGTATTGTAGTAGTATTCGTACTGTATTGTAGTAGTATTAGTACTGTATTGTAGTAGTATTAGTACTAGTACTGTATTGTAGTAGTATTAGTACTGTATTGTAGTAGTATTAGTACTAGTACTGTATTGTAGTAGTATTAGTACTGTATTGTAGTAGTATTCGTACTGTATTGTTGTAGTATTAGTACTAGTACTGTATTGTAGTAGTATTAGTACTAGTACTGTATTGTAGTAGTATTAGTACTAGTACTGTATTGTAGTAGTATTAGTACTAGTACTGTATTGTAGTAGTGTTACAAAGGATCAGATTAAACCGAATATATATATTTATTGATTGATATATATTGCATAGTATTTGTATATCGTTTGATATCCCTTGTGTATTCCTTGTACATATACACGGAATATCCCTTTAGCCTAGTACAGACCATAATATTTCATTCTCCTATTGGACAGCGGTCCACAGGCGCCAGGGCCATGCCTCCGGAGTCAGGTTCAAAGCCACCGTCAAGACATGTCTGTACATGCCCGGCCTTGCCCAGGGATACGAGACAGAAATGAGGTTGGCACTAGATTGTTCGCCGTGCATATAAATATGGCGCAGGTGAATACAGAAGTAGAGTTACCCAATAAGTTGAAGCCTCACCCACGATACTCCGTGCGGTGAAGTATGGCCTGTTTGGCCCCAAATAAGAGCATTGAGACCGCGTGCGAATTAATAACTGAATTGTCAGAGTTTGGCGCTATACCGTCGAGTGCGACATATTTCTATTAAGTCAGTAATAGTCTATTTGTGTATAGTGTATCGTGCGGCTAAAGTTCTACAGTGACCAGCATCACCAACGCTTCCTCGTATCAGCTAGAGTGCTTATCCAGGCTGGGCTGCTTTCATGGCGCTTTCACCCGAGGAGACCTAGACGAGAACCGTGTGGACATGTACACTGGATTAATCTACCCGACGACTACATAGCCCTTTGCGGCTGGATTATATTTGTTTTGGTCCTGTGATTTATGGAGCGGAGAATCGCCGACGCCTACACGTGTGGGATTTACCCTGTCAGGAGCCACGTCGAGTCTGCGCCTCAGAGAGCCTGAGGCCGGCTAGCTTTCTTCACTGTGGAGCTACAGTCTACGGAGAACAGCTGTATTCGTCTGTGGATCAAGAGACTATTGCACCGTCTCCTGTACTTGGAGTCTCCTTAGTCATCGTTGACCAGACTCTCTACTACCGACAGATCCTCTACCCCTGCTGGCTTACAACCGGGGGGACCCTTCCAGTATCTCCCGCTATATATTACTAGTGTACCATAGATATAATTCCCTAAGATTCAGGTTGTATAATTACCTCCTGCGTAACCAGAGAATGGACATTCATTATTGATTTGCCTACGCACATTCCTTTGCCTTATAAGCGCATCCAAAGTAAAATAGAGAAGTATATTATGTACCTTTTGCTGCAATAAATACTTAATTACCACTTTGTGTGGAACCGATTCATTGTGGGAAGTGTTCATCATATTTATATATCATGTACTGTATGGCCAGTAATTAAAGTACATAAAGCGGTAGTGGTTTAATGATACCATACTTATCAATACAGTCAGGGAATTGTACCCCTCAGTTACAAGTAGTATTAGTACTGTATTGTAGTAGTATTAGTACTAGTACTGTATTGTAGTAGTATTAGTTAGGGCTGAGCCCAAACGTTCGAACATTCGGACCTTCATTCGTTACGTTGGCATTCGAATTCTAAATCAACATTCGAATTAAAAATCTTTAATACAATTATTATTATTATTTTTATTATTATTATTATTATTATTATTATTATTATTATTATTATTATTATTATTATTATTATTATTATTATTATTATTATTATTATTATTATTATTATTATTTCTTTTTGTATATATATATATCTACTTTTTTATGTGTCTATTCATTCTGTTTAAACCAATGGGGTTTTTCTTCACAGTTGCAGATAAAGATTAGGCTACACTAGTATTACAACTGATGAGTTATATTCATTAAAGAAAGTTGATTTAATAAAAAAAAGAAGACTCATTCATTCAATCAGATTAATCACTTTATTCAAATTGAGGATTTAGTTTGAGGATATTTATAATAAATATAAATAAATAAATAAATACATTTATACAAATGTTGTTGCAAAAAGAAAATGTAAGCACTTGGGTAAACTGGATGACATGATCTGTGGCCCAGATATACTGTACTTTACACGAGCAAGCTGTCCTGCCTCCCATGTAGCAGCATCCTTACTGTACTGTAGTAGATATACACAAGCAAGCTGTCCTGTCTCCCATGTAGCAGCATCCTTACTGTACTGTAGTAGTATCAGTAGTAATGCCAGGGTTCGCACAAGGTCCTTGAAGTGCTTAAAGTGCTTGGTTTTTGGAAGAAATAAGTCAAGGCCTGGAATTCCTTGAAAACAGCCAATTTCTTTTTTTTTACAAAGTGCTTAAAAAGCCCTTGAAATTCAAATCAACCATTCGCATTGAACGTTTTGTTCATCCATAAAAAATGTCTGAATCAAGAAATATTTTTTTTTATTTAAAGTGTAACTAATTGTCGGAAATAGGGTTTAAGCCATACATATTGGATCAGCTTTTTCGTCTATAAAAAAAACAGCATTTAAAAGTGAATTTTATCCTTTTAAATGCCCTTTTAAAATGAAAAACAGTGCTTAGAAAAGTACTTGAAAGTCCTTGAATTTCATTTTGCAATGTCTGTGGGAACCCTGTAACGCTGTCCTCTCCTTCTGTCTCCCAGGCCAGTGTGTGGTATCACCCTGTAACACTGTCCTCTCCTTCTGTCTCCCAGGCCAGTGTGTGGTATCACCCTGTAACACTGTCCTCTCCTTCTGTCTCCCAGGCCAGTGTGTGGTATCACCCTGTAACACTGTCCTCTCCTTCTGTCTCCCAGGCCAGTGTGTGGTATCACCCTGTAACACTGTCCTCTCCTTCTGTCTCCCAGGCCAGTGTGTGGTATCACCCTGTAACACTGTCCTCTCCTTCTGTCTCCCAGGCCAGTGTGTGGTATCACCCTGTAACACTGTCCTCTCCTTCTGTCTCCCAGGCCAGTGTGTGGTATCACCCTGTAACACTGTCCTCTCCTTCTGTCTCCCAGGCCAGTGTGTGGTATCACCCTGTAACACTGTCCTCTCCTTCTGTCTCCCAGGCCAGTGTGTGGTATCACCCTGTAACACTGTCCTCTCCTTCTGTCTCCCAGGCCAGTGTGTGGTATCACCCTGTAACACTGTCCTCTCCTTCTGTCTCCCAGGCCAGTGTGTGGTATCACCCTGTAACACTGTCCTCTCCTTCTGTCTCCCAGGCCAGTGTGTGGTATCACCCTGTAACACTGTCCTCTCCTTCTGTCTCCCAGGCCAGTGTGTGGTATCCGTGGTAAAACTCTGATTATCAACCTACCCGGCAGCAAGAAGGGCTCTCAGGTAATATAACACTATTACTATTACTATTACTAGTAATAGTACGGATACGGACCAGCTCGCCTAGCTCTTGGCCAAAAACACCTCTCCTGGGCCCTCATTTATCAACGTTGCGTACGCACATATATGTGCGTAAGCGTAACCCCTGCGTACGATCATTTCTAAGCAAAGTGTGGGACTTATCAATTTGAACTTGTGCTTGACTTTGTGCGTATATTTACGCACAGCTCGGAGCATGCGTAGCTGGCGCCCGTTGGTAGAATATATTATTACAACAAGGAAATAGGAAGTGTACCTTGGTCGTGTAGTGTATCTTGTAGACCAGGCCCATTGCAAGTTGCTGTACTCTGTCGTCTACTCTAAGCCATCCTAGGTTGGCAAAGTGGGCAGGGGTGAGGTGGGTTCTAGGAGTCAGGTCAAGCAGTAGTCTGACCAGTTTTTTTTTAGATGTTTGTAATTTGGTTTTTAGTGCCTTTGAGGTGCTTTGGTACCATGAGGTGCAAGCATAGTCGTAGTACCCTTGAATGAGTGCTCCTGCCAAGAGTCTTCAGGGTATTCTTGTTTACCAGAGAGGAGATCCGGTACAAGAATCGAGTTCGTTGGTTGACTTTTTTTTATTACATTGGATGCCATTTTGTCACAGGAGAGATTAGCCTCTAGGATGGAACCCAGGTAGGTAATTTCATCTTTCCTTGTGACAATATTGTCACCCACTGTAACTGAGAAGCCGTCGGTCTTGCTGAGTTTGTTATTTGAACCGAAGAGAATGGACTCTGTTTTGCCCAGGTGTAATGATAGTTTGTTGTCGGCGAGCCATATGCAGATTTTGCCTAGTTCTGAGCTGAGGGTTTTTTCAACCTGTAACTTGTTCTTGTCAGAGACCAGCAGGGCTGAGTCGTCCGCAAACAGGAACAAGTTGCAGTCACAAGCTGACGACATGTCATTTGCATAAATTAGGAACAGTAGCGGTCCTAGTATGCTTCCTTGTGGAACACCACAGTTCACCGTGAGGGGGGGGATAGGGTACCGTTTACCTCCACCATCTGTTCTCTCCCCTCCAGGTAGGATTGTATCCAGCTCACTGATAAACTATCAAAACCAATTGCTTTTAGCTTGTCAATCAGAATGGTGTGATTGACAGTGTCGAAGCCAGATTGGAATTCGTAGATTAGATTTTTTTCCGCGAGGTACTTTTCGACCTGTTCGTATACTATTTTTTCGAGATGGATGTAAGGATAGAAACAGGGCGGTAGTTGCCTGCGTCTAATTTGCTGCCCTTTTTGTGCAGGGGTGTTACTCTCGCAATTTTGAAGTCCTTGGGGATGTGTCCCTGTTTTATGGAGAGGTTTATTATGTGTGTGATGACTGGGGTGATGGCGGCTGCTGAGTCTCTGAGGAATTTGGAGGGGATGTTGTCATGGCCAGTGGCCTTGTTCGGTTGGAGGGCGCTCAGTCTTTTGAGTACCTCATCTGTAGTTACCATTTCCAGTTTGAACTTAAGTCGTCTTTGTGGATGCCTAGGTTCTTGTAGTAAGCTACTATGTGTTCTACCCCATACTGCCCTGAGTGGGAGGGTAGTTTGTTTACCAGTGTTGTGGCTATGTTTGTGAAGAAAGTGTTTAAGTAATTGGCTACATCCAGTTTGTCTGTGATGAGCGTGTTACTTTCACCGCCACACTACCAAAGGGTTAACCCTTTCACTGCGTTAACGCAGAAGGTTAACCCTTTCACTGCGTCAACGCAGAAGGTTAACTCTCTCCCCTCTCTCTCTCGCTCTCTCTCTCTCTCTCTCTCTCTCTCTCTGTCTCTCTCTCTCCCTCTCCCCCCCCTCTCTCTCTCCCCCCCCCCCTCTCTCTCTCCCCCCCCCCCTCTCTCTCTCTCTCTCTCTCTCTCAGGAGTGCTTCCAGTTCGTCCTGCCCGCTCTGCCTCATGCCATCGACCTGCTGAGAGAAGCTCTGGTCCGAGTGAAGTTGACCCACGTGGCTCTGGAGCAGCTGACCTGTGACCCCGGCCTCGGCCCGCTCAGCAACACACACACCCTGTCACACGCACACACCCTGTCACACACACACACGGCGGAGCGCAGCACACAGTGTGAGGAGGACGAGGACGAGGAGGAGGAGGAGGAGGAGGAGAGGAGAAACGGGCCACACGTCCACAACCACCATCACCACCAGCATGGCTCCTCCCACATCACTGCCGCCGCTATCGCTGCCAAGGTAACGGTGTCCGTGGTAACAGCCGCCATTGTAGCGGTGTCCGTGGTAACAGCCGCCATTGTAGCGGTGTCCGTGGTAACAGCCGCCATTGTAGCGGTGTCCGTGGTAACAGCCGCCATTGTAGCGGTGTCCGTGGTAACAGCCGCCATTGTAGCGGTGTCCGTGGTAACAGCCGCCATTGTAGCGGTGTCCGTGGTAACAGCCGCCATTGTAGCGGTGTCCGTGGTAACAGCCGCCATTGTAGCGGTGTCCGTGGTAACAGGCGCCATTGTAGCGGTGTCCGTGGTAACAGCCGCCATTAGGGCTGCACGATTAATAGGAAAAAAAATCGCGATCTCGATTCATAGACCTATGCAATCTCATTTCATCGTCACATTATGACGATTTTTTTATTTAAAAAAATTAACTTTATTTTTAAATTTTTTTACTTTTTACTTTGATGATGATTCTGACTTGAGTTATTTTGTATGTTACAAGAGACTTAAGTTTAAGTCAAGCACTTTCATATATGTTATGTTTAAGTTTAAGTCAAGCACTTTGATGTATGTTATGTTGTCTGTTTAACTCATTCACTGCCAACGACGAGTATACTCTTTATTGGCCGCCAATCGTTACTCGCTATTTGATCGTTATTTCTTTTATTCGCTATTTCCATTCAGTATCCATCCAGGAAGACTGGTGTTACCATAGGGAATGAGTCTGAGATCGCAAAAGTCCAATACCGCCGCCTGGTGGTATGCAGCCGATGTTGCACTTCCTTTGAGACACTGTGTATGTGGCTGTGCGTTGATGAAATGCCTCCGGGTGGACTTTTCTAGTAACCTGGACCAAGGGCTTTACCCGATCACATTGAATCACTTTCCGGACCCCCGATTCATTATGCTGTGGTGGGTTATGTCGTGAGGCAAATGGACATACGATCTACCAGATGGCAATCAAATAATTGGAATATTCTTTTTGGAATCCCACCGGCCACAGGTAAGAGCAATTTAACGTACATTTCAGCTTGATTGTGCCTTGTTTTCATAGCCATCGCCCTGATCAGCGTACGTTGTTGTACTAACGAATGCCGTTATTGACAATCAATTAATCAGAAATGACCCCCCTTTCATGCATTCATGATGGAACATTATATACGACCATATGCATTTGATTTCTTTATTGTAGCGTGTATAGGGACGAAATGCCAATGGATTAAGTATAATATACGTTGCGGGCTATTACTAGCCTCCCAGGAATTAGCCTAGACCGCTCTAAAACCATACTTATATTCACCACGGTATAAAACGGGAATGTATGGATGGAAAAAAAATTTCTTTTTCACATCTTGAACGATAGATACTCGATGTCAAATGGGCCATAGTACTGCATCCATAGCTATAATATATATATAGTTTGTTTGATCCACTTTTTCTCCCATTTTCTATATTTTCTCCCATCCCAATTTCGTATCATCCAATTCAACCCTCCCCTGTCACGAACGCTGTTTCTTGCCTCCCACAAGCCGGCTGCAATGTGGACTAAGTCATACATAGCACAAGTCCCCTCCGGTACTTGAGGTAACAGCAGTCGCATCTTTTCACCTGCGCAGCTCGATCTCTCAGTGGCGAGGAGTAACGCGTGGGAGGCTCACGCTGCCCCCGACACTTCCTGATTCCACTGCGCAGGCGCACCAACCGACCTGTAGGAGTCGCTGTCCACAACGCTCGATCCCCACCCTTCAGTTTCCCACCCCCTAATACGGCCAATGTGTATTACTGCGGACGACCAGCTAAACTGAAAGCAAATGTGGAGCGCTGGGCTCGAACAGCCGAGCCCAGCGTCTCCAGATTTCGTGGCGAGCGCCTTGCCCACTACGCCACGTAGCCGCCCTATAATATATATATAGTTATAGCCCTGCAGACAAGGTGACCGGCCCCATTGGTTTAATGCGTGGCAGCACATGGCCATATCCCGTTCCCAGCGTGGCAGAGAATGAGTTAACCCTTTTTTCGCCAATGACGGATTAAGCCGTCATTCCTCGCCATGCTTAATCTGCCAATGACGGATTACGCCGTCATCGAGATCAATATTTCAAATTTCTGTCATGGTATTCATATTTCACCGACGGATCCTTGACGGGTGCTGTG
>NC_140166.1:219341239-219431239 GCF_963971535.1 Notolepis coatsorum
ATTAACATTATTCACATTATTAACATGATTAACATCATTCTCATTCTCATTAACTTGCAGCTGCTGACGGACCAGGAGACCGTTTCATCATGGGGGAGTCACAGGCTGGTCAACAGGTACTACTGCTGCTATTACTACTGATACTACTAACTCTGAGCATAATACTGCTATTACTACTGATACTACTAACTCTGACCATAATACTGCTATTACTACTGATACTACTACTAATCCTGACCATAATTAGTGTGGGTGACCTGGCGAAGCCACCCACACTATAGTAATCTATACTCTTTTTAATATTATTCTTCTTTATTCCACCGATTTTGCAAACAAAACTCCGCCCAGAGCGTTCGCGCCCCATACACGTGAAAGGTATCAAACCGACCGGCTTGCTCCAGCTCACAGCGCTATTACTCGGAAAGTTTGGCTACGAATCGACTTTAAACGGGAACATTTCGGTCCCATTGGAAATGAATGGCAAGTTAGAGTGTAGGAGTTGAAATAATCTTTTTTCCAAAAACATCAAAACGATGACACGGCTGTCGGCTCGCTCACAAAAGAAAAATAAATGGAATTGGACATTTCTATCTCAACTGATGACCATTTGTTTGAAGGTTCTCCTCCCCATAGACACCAATGGCTAGCCACTCTAAGAAAAGGCTGGTTTTATCGCTTTTCCCCTCTTCTGTTCCGATCGTCACCCCGGCCACAATTGTCGACGGAATGCCACAATATCGCACACAACCCTTCACCTACTCCTTGAAGTGCTCATGTGCGCGTCACAACGCTTCATCTCTTATCGTTTGCTTTTAATCATCGTGACAATGCAGTCATGCGTCTGCCCTCATTGAAATACATTCAAAGTGAAAGTGCATAGTCATTCGTGATTGAATCAGCTGATGCATGATTGCATCAGCCTAACAGGTGTGTGGCTCATGGCCCATGGCTACAGCTGACCTGCCAATGACCTCTCATGGACTTAACCCTTAATTGCCCCTCTGTGTAGTAGGGATGTGCATCTCCTCACTGAGGCCGATGCGATGTGCATCTCGATACGGTGCCAACGATACGATACATTAACGATACATTTGAAGCACCGGGCGATGCGATGCGATATGATTCACCCCGTGTTGAGATACGATTCGATACGATTTGATTCAACATAATGCGATTCGGGGCGATACGATGCGATTCAACACGATGCAAAATAATAATAATAAATAATACAATTTTATGGTATGACAGAGGATTTGGTTGTATTCCTTATATGCAGCTTATATTATTATTAAAATAAAAGAATCTACTGTAAGACAATTTATATAAAAACTCTTGGGTGCCTAAGAAGACTTTTGCATAAACTGTCTTTTCTATCCACTTTAGCTAAAAACACACGAGAGAGAGAGAGAGAGAGAGAGCCCCTCCCCGTCTGAGCGGCCGTCGACAGTTGATGATGTCACAAACTAGACTAGGTCACTAGGATGCGCCGTCTATACTTTCCGACCGTAGCATTATGTCAACAACACGGAGCCAGGCTGGATGGATTGCATGAAGCGATATAATTAAGAAATGAATAACCAATAAATGTGAAGTTCTCTTTGAACCCCTGTTGTCAAGCGTCTTCAATATACCCCCCCCTCCTCACTAATGTTACTGGTGTTGCAGAGTCACTTTAGTTAGACACTAGTTTAGCGTTAGCTGAACGGCTAACTGGCGTTAGCCAGAGGCTACTAGCGTTAGCATGTTGAGCAATTCTATTCATGTCTCCTCGACTTCCACTGTTTGTTGATAACTGTGACGCGGCTCTCGCCTTATGTAGTAGCAAAGCAATAGTATCTGCTGTGTGTGTGTGTGCAGTCACAGTGCACTGCTGACAAGTGGATGAGAGGAAATTATATCAATGCATCGGTTTTTGACCGATGCAAAGACGCTACAACAAGATGCATCGCGAGTTCAGCCTGACATTTTGCCGACGCGGACTTATTCCACCGGTGCACTTGCATCGTGAACGTGTATGCCGGTGCACCGATGCAAATCGATGAATCGTCACATCACTACTGTGTAGCAGTACTGAATTGCTTGACAGCGCCCTCTGTCTTGCGGGTTGTGTCATTGTACTCATTAGGGATGTGCTCTTTCATTGGTCTATGTTGACCCATTGGACTCGGTAGGGATATCCTCTTTCATTGGTCGATGTTGACCACTCCCCCGATCCTTTGACCATGCCCCCTTAGGCCACACCCCCTTAGTCCTGAAAAAATAAAAAAAACTCTGAAAAGTCCGGAAAAAAATTTTAACTCGGGAAAAGTCCGAAAATTTTCAAAAACTCTGAAAAGCTTGGGTTATTTTTTCAAAATCAACGCTTCTCTTAGCCTGCTTAACTTTCCAAGTTGCCGTGTCTCATGTTTTTCCCCCTCTCTTATTCTCCAGACACAGAGGTAGTCGCATCCTCGTCATAGCTATATTGCGCCCTCTATCTGTTTATTGAAACATGCTTTGAGAATACACCATTCTACTGACAGCTACAATGTACAGTAATAAGAGGCCGACAACATTGTAACATATCTTTGTTTGATCGAGTAAATCAAGTTCAAGTTTCATGTGTCATGTGTTCGAGTAAATCCTTAACGATCAATCAATCGATCTTCGATTAATTGTTAGCATCCCTAATTAACACTCATCCTGGTTCCTGGCTGCTTCTTATATTGTCTGTCTGTCTGTCTGTCTGTCTGTCTGTCTGTCTGTCTGTCTGTCTGTCTGTCTGTCTGTCTGTCTGTCTGTCTGTCTGTCTGTCTGTCTGTCTGTCTGTCTGTCTGTCTTTCTCTCTCTCTCTCTCTCTCTGTCTCTCTCTCTCTCTCTCTCTCTCTCTCTCTCTCTGTCTCTCTCTCTCTCTCTCTGTCTCTCTGTCTCTCTGTAGCCCTCACACACAGTGATGCCAGGCCAGGTGATGAGGGTGACGACTGGGGCTCCCATCCCCTGTGGTGCAGACGCTGTGGTCCAAGTGGAAGATACTGAACTGCTGAGAGAGTCTGAAGATGTAAGTACCCCACCTAGTGGACACTACATAGAATACACCACCTAGTGGACACTACATAGAATACACCACCTAGTGGACACTACATAGAATACACCACCTAGTACACACTACATAGAATACACCACCTAGTGGACACTACATAGAATACACCACCTAGTGGACACTACATAGAATACACCACCTAGTACACACTACATAGAATACACCACCTAGTACACACTACCTAGAATACACCACCTAGTGGACACTACATAGAATGCACCACCTAGTACACACTACATAGAATACACCACCTAGTACACACTACCTAGAATACACCACCTAGTGGACACTACATAGAATACACCACCTAGTGGAGACTACATAGAATACACCACCTAGTACACACTACCTAGAATACACCACCTAGTGGACACTACATAGAATACACCACCTAGTGGAGACTACATAGAATACACCACCTAGTACACACTACATAGAATACACCACCTAGTACACACTACATAGAATACACCACCTAGTACACACTACATATAATACACCACCTAGTGGACACTACATAGAATACACCACCTAGTGGACACTACATAGAATACACCACCTAGTACACACTACATAGTAGTATACACCACCTAGTGGACACTACATAGAATACACCACCTAGTGTACACTACATAGAATACCTCGCCCAGTACACACTACCTAGTACACACTACCTAGTACACACTACATAGAATACACCACCTAGTATGCTTTCGACCATCAACTGTTATTTGTTTTGTTTTGTTCTGTTCCTTTGCTGCTTCCATTGTAAAGCATCTGAGCACTGATAAAGCACAATTTATTTACAGTACAATAAGGTTGATAGGTCCGAGTGTGCATCTGGCATTTTCAGTACAATACGAGGTTAACTCAAATAGTGAACAACACTGCTTAATCACTGCTTTAATCATAACGTTAAACAGTAACAGTACATCTAGAAATACTATTTGTTTATATTTACCATTTGTACATGCCATGTACATCACCAATAGTCATCAAGTCCTCTTGTTGATAAATCAAACTTTTGACAAATCCAGTCGGGAGAGACGAAAAGTCTAAATCGATGTGGCTACATCCTGCGCCCCCTACTGGTTGAGTATTGTTGTTGTGCGCGTAAAGCGGTAACAGATCTGGCGACTGCCTTCCCGACGGCAGAAAAGACTACACTCTACTACTTGCTGCGTCTGTCGTGTTTCTGTTACAGTGAGGTTCACGTAGTGTTTCTGTTACAGTGAGGTTCACGTAGTGTTTCTGTTATAGTGAGGTTCACCTAGTGTTTCTGTTACAGTGAGGTTCACCTAGTGTTTCTGTTACAGTGAGGTTCACGTAGTGTTTCTGTTACAGTGAGGTTCACCTAGTGTTTCTGTTACAGTGAGGTTCACGTAGTGTTTCTGTTACAGTGAGGTTCACCTAGTGTTTCTGTTACAGTGAGGTTCATGTAGTGTTTCTGTTACAGTGAGGTTCACCTAGTGTTTCTGTTACAGTGAGGTTCACGTAGTGTTTCTGTTACAGTGAGGTTCACGTAGTGTTTCTGTTACAGTGAGGTTCACCTAGTGTTTCTGTTACAGTGAGGTTCACCTAGTGTTTCTGTTACAGTGAGGTTCACCTAGTGTTTCTGTTACAGTGAGGTTCACCTAGTGTTTCTGTTACAGTGAGGTTCACCTAGTGTTTCTGTTACAGTGAGGTTCACGTAGTGTTTCTGTTACAGTGAGGTTCACCTAGTGTTTCTGTTACAGTGAGGTTCACCTAGTGTTTCTGTTACAGTGAGGTTCACGTAGTGTTTCTGTTACAGTGAGGTTCACCTAGTGTTTCTGTTACAGTGAGGTTCACCTAGTGTTTCTGTTACAGTGAGGTTCACCTAGTGTTTCTGTTACAGTGAGGTTCACGTAGTGTTTCTGTTACAGTGAGGTTCACGTAGTGTTTCTGTTACAGTGAGGTTCACCTAGTGTTTCTGTTACAGTGAGGTTCACGTAGTGTTTCTGTTACAGTGAGGTTCATGTAGTGTTTCTGTTACAGTGAGGTTCATGTAGTGTTTCTGTTACAGTGAGGTTCACCTAGTGTTTCTGTTACAGTGAGGTTCATGTAGTGTTTCTGTTACAGTGAGGTTCACGTAGTGTTTCTGTTACAGTGAGGTTCACCTAGTGTTTCTGTTACAGTGAGGTTCACCTAGTGTTTCTGTTACAGTGAGGTTCACCTAGTGTTTCTGTTACAGTGAGGTTCACGTAGTGTTTCTGTTACAGTGAGGTTCACCTAGTGTTTCTGTTACAGTGAGGTTCACCTAGTGTTTCTGTTACAGTGAGGTTCACCTAGTGTTTCTGTTACAGTGAGGTTCACCTAGTGTTTCTGTTACAGTGAGGTTCACCTAGTGTTTCTGTTACAGTGAGGTTCACCTAGTGTTTCTGTTACAGTGAGGTTCATGTAGTGTTTCTGTTACAGTGAGGTTCACCTAGTGTTTCTGTTACAGTGAGGTTCACCTAGTGTTTCTGTTACAGTGAGGTTCACCTAGTGTTTCTGTTACAGTGAGGTTCACCTAGTGTTTCTGTTACAGTGAGGTTCACCTAGTGTTTCTGTTACAGTGAGGTTCACCTAGTGTTTCTGTTACAGTGAGGTTCACCTAGTGTTTCTGTTACAGTGAGGTTCACCTAGTGTTTCTGTTACAGTGAGGTTCACCTAGTGTTTCTGTTATAGTGAGGTTCACCTAGTGTTTCTGTTACAGTGAGGTTCACCTAGTGTTTCTGTTACAGTGAGGTTCACCTAGTGTTTCTGTTACAGTGAGGTTCATGTAGTGTTTCTGTTACAGTGAGGTTCACCTAGTGTTTCTGTTACAGTGAGGTTCACCTAGTGTTTCTGTTACAGTGAGGTTCACCTAGTGTTTCTGTTACAGTGAGGTTCACCTAGTGTTTCTGTTACAGTGAGGTTCACCTAGTGTTTCTGTTACAGTGAGGTTCATGTAGTGTTTCTGTTACAGTGAGGTTCATGTAGTGTTTCTGTTACAGTGAGGTTCACCTAGTGTTTCTGTTACAGTGAGGTTCACCTAGTGTTTCTGTTACAGTGAGGTTCATGTAGTGTTTCTGTTACAGTGAGGTTCATCTAGTGTTTCTGTTACAGTGAGGTTCATCTAGTGTTTCTGTTACAGTGAGGTTCATGTAGTGTTTCTGTTACAGTGAGGTTCACCTAGTGTTTCTGTTACAGTGAGGTTCACGTAGTGTTTCTGTTACAGTGAGGTTCACGTAGTGTTTCTGTTACAGTGAGGTTCACGTAGTGTTTCTGTTACAGTGAGGTTCACCTAGTGTTTCTGTTACAGTGAGGTTCACCTAGTGTTTCTGTTACAGTGAGGTTCATGTAGTGTTTCTGTTACAGTGAGGTTCACCTAGTGTTTCTGTTACAGTGAGGTTCACCTAGTGTTTCTGTTACAGTGAGGTTCACCTAGTGTTTCTGTTACAGTGAGGTTCACCTAGTGTTTCTGTTACAGTGAGGTTCATGTAGTGTTTCTGTTACAGTGAGGTTCACCTAGTGTTTCTGTTACAGTGAGGTTCACCTAGTGTTTCTGTTACAGTGAGGTTCATGTAGTGTTTCTGTTACAGTGAGGTTCACCTAGTGTTTCTGTTACAGTGAGGTTCACCTAGTGTTTCTGTTACAGTGAGGTTCACCTAGTGTTTCTGTTACAGTGAGGTTCATGTAGTGTTTCTGTTACAGTGAGGTTCACCTAGTGTTTCTGTTACAGTGAGGTTCATGTAGTGTTTCTGTTACAGTGAGGTTCACCTAGTGTTTCTGTTACAGTGAGGTTCACCTAGTGTTTCTGTTACAGTGAGGTTCACCTAGTGTTTCTGTTACAGTGAGGTTTACCTAGTGTTTCTGTTACAGTGAGGTTCACCTAGTGTTTCTGTTATAGTGAGGTTCACCTAGTGTTTCTGTTACAGTGAGGTTCACCTAGTGTTTCTGTTACAGTGAGGTTCACCTAGTGTTTCTGTTACAGTGAGGTTCACCTAGTGTTTCTGTTACAGTGAGGTTCACCTAGTGTTTCTGTTACAGTGAGGTTCATGTAGTGTTTCTGTTACAGTGAGGTTCACCTAGTGTTTCTGTTACAGTGAGGTTCACCTAGTGTTTCTGTTACAGTGAGGTTCACCTAGTGTTTCTGTTACAGTGAGGTTCATGTAGTGTTTCTGTTACAGTGAGGTTCACCTAGTGTTTCTGTTACAGTGAGGTTCACCTAGTGTTTCTGTTACAGTGAGGTTCATGTAGTGTTTCTGTTACAGTGAGGTTCACCTAGTGTTTCTGTTACAGTGAGGTTCACCTAGTGTTTCTGTTACAGTGAGGTTCACCTAGTGTTTCTGTTACAGTGAGGTTCACCTAGTGTTTCTGTTACAGTGAGGTTCATGTAGTGTTTCTGTTACAGTGAGGTTCACCTAGTGTTTCTGTTACAGTGAGGTTCACCTAGTGTTTCTGTTATAGTGAGGTTCATGTAGTGTTTCTGTTACAGTGAGGTTCACGTAGTGTTTCTGTTACAGTGAGGTTCACCTAGTGTTTCTGTTACAGTGAGGTTCACCTAGTGTTTCTGTTACAGTGAGGTTCACCTAGTGCTTCTGTTACAGTGAGGTTCACCTAGTGTTTCTGTTACAGTGAGGTTCACCTAGTGTTTCTGTTACAGTGAGGTTCATGTAGTGTTTCTGTTACAGTGAGGTTCACCTAGTGTTTCTGTTACAGTGAGGTTCACCTAGTGTTTCTGTTACAGTGAGGTTCATGTAGTGTTTCTGTTACAGTGAGGTTCACCTAGTGTTTCTGTTACAGTGAGGTTCACCTAGTGTTTCTGTTACAGTGAGGTTCACCTAGTGTTTCTGTTACAGTGAGGTTCACCTAGTGTTTCTGTTACAGTGAGGTTCACCTAGTGTTTCTGTTACAGTGAGGTTCATGTAGTGTTTCTGTTACAGTGAGGTTCACCTAGTGTTTCTGTTACAGTGAGGTTCATGTAGTGTTTCTGTTACAGTGAGGTTCACGTAGTGTTTCTGTTACAGTGAGGTTCATGTAGTGTTTCTGTTACAGTGAGGTTCACCTAGTGTTTCTGTTACAGTGAGGTTCACCTAGTGTTTCTGTTACAGTGAGGTTCATGTAGTGTTTCTGTTACAGTGAGGTTCATGTAGTGTTTCTGTTACAGTGAGGTTCATGTAGTGTTTCTGTTACAGTGAGGTTCACCTAGTGTTTCTGTTACAGTGAGGTTCACCTAGTGTTTCTGTTACAGTGAGGTTCACCTAGTGTTTCTGTTACAGTGAGGTTCACCTAGTGTTTCTGTTATAGTGAGGTTCACCTAGTGTTTCTGTTACAGTGAGGTTCACCTAGTGTTTCTGTTACAGTGAGGTTCACCTAGTGTTTCTGTTACAGTGAGGTTCATGTAGTGTTTCTGTTACAGTGAGGTTCATGTAGTGTTTCTGTTACAGTGAGGTTCACGTAGTGTTTCTGTTACAGTGAGGTTCACCTAGTGTTTCTGTTACAGTGAGGTTCACCTAGTGTTTCTGTTATAGTGAGGTTCACCTAGTGTTTCTGTTACAGTGAGGTTCATGTAGTGTTTCTGTTACAGTGAGGTTCACCTAGTGTTTCTGTTACAGTGAGGTTCACGTAGTGTTTCTGTTACAGTGAGGTTCATGTAGTGTTTCTGTTACAGTGAGGTTCACCTAGTGTTTCTGTTACAGTGAGGTTCACCTAGTGTTTCTGTTACAGTGAGGTTCACCTAGTGTTTCTGTTACAGTGAGGTTCACCTAGTGTTTCTGTTACAGTGAGGTTCACCTAGTGTTTCTGTTACAGTGAGGTTCATGTAGTGTTTCTGTTACAGTGAGGTTCATGTAGTGTTTCTGTTACAGTGAGGTTCACCTAGTGTTTCTGTTACAGTGAGGTTCACCTAGTGTTTCTGTTACAGTGAGGTTCACCTAGTGTTTCTGTTACAGTGAGGTTCACCTAGTGTTTCTGTTACAGTGAGGTTCACGTAGTGTTTCTGTTACAGTGAGGTTCACGTAGTGTTTCTGTTACAGTGAGGTTCACCTAGTGTTTCTGTTACAGTGAGGTTCACCTAGTGTTTCTGTTACAGTGAGGTTCACATAGTGTTTCTGTTACAGTGAGGTTCACCTAGTGTTTCTGTTACAGTGAGGTTCACCTAGTGTTTCTGTTACAGTGAGGTTCACCTAGTGTTTCTGTTACAGTGAGGTTCACCTAGTGTTTCTGTTACAGTGAGGTTCATCTAGTGTTTCTGTTACAGTGAGGTTCATGTAGTGTTTCTGTTACAGTGAGGTTCACCTAGTGTTTCTGTTACAGTGAGGTTCATGTAGTGTTTCTGTTACAGTGAGGTTCACCTAGTGTTTCTGTTACAGTGAGGTTCATGTAGTGTTTCTGTTACAGTGAGGTTCACCTAGTGTTTCTGTTACAGTGAGGTTCACCTAGTGTTTCTGTTACAGTGAGGTTCACCTAGTGTTTCTGTTACAGTGAGGTTCACCTAGTGTTTCTGTTACAGTGAGGTTCACCTAGTGTTTCTGTTACAGTGAGGTTCATGTAGTGTTTCTGTTACAGTGAGGTTCACCTAGTGTTTCTGTTACAGTGAGGTTCACCTAGTGTTTCTGTTACAGTGAGGTTCACCTAGTGTTTCTGTTACAGTGAGGTTCACCTAGTGTTTCTGTTACAGTGAGGTTCACCTAGTGTTTCTGTTACAGTGAGGTTCACCTAGTGTTTCTGTTACAGTGAGGTTCATGTAGTGTTTCTGTTACAGTGAGGTTCACCTAGTGTTTCTGTTATAGTGAGGTTCACCTAGTGTTTCTGTTATAGTGAGGTTCACCTAGTGTTTCTGTTACAGTGAGGTTCACGTAGTGTTTCTGTTACAGTGAGGTTCACCTAGTGTTTCTGTTACAGTGAGGTTCACCTAGTGTTTCTGTTACAGTGAGGTTCACCTAGTGTTTCTGTTACAGTGAGGTTCATGTAGTGTTTCTGTTACAGTGAGGTTCACCTAGTGTTTCTGTTACAGTGAGGTTCACCTAGTGTTTCTGTTACAGTGAGGTTCACCTAGTGTTTCTGTTACAGTGAGGTTCATGTAGTGTTTCTGTTACAGTGAGGTTCATGTAGTGTTTCTGTTACAGTGAGGTTCACCTAGTGTTTCTGTTACAGTGAGGTTCATGTAGTGTTTCTGTTACAGTGAGGTTCACCTAGTGTTTCTGTTACAGTGAGGTTCATGTAGTGTTTCTGTTATAGTGAGGTTCACCTAGTGTTTCTGTTATAGTGAGGTTCACCTAGTGTTTCTGTTACAGTGAGGTTCACCTAGTGTTTCTGTTACAGTGAGGTTCATGTAGTGTTTCTGTTACAGTGAGGTTCACCTAGTGTTTCTGTTATAGTGAGGTTCACCTAGTGCTTCTGTTACAGTGAGGTTCACCTAGTGTTTCTGTTACAGTGAGGTTCATGTAGTGTTTCTGTTACAGTGAGGTTCACCTAGTGTTTCTGTTACAGTGAGGTTCACCTAGTGTTTCTGTTACAGTGAGGTTCATGTAGTGTTTCTGTTACAGTGAGGTTCACCTAGTGTTTCTGTTACAGTGAGGTTCACCTAGTGTTTCTGTTACAGTGAGGTTCACCTAGTGTTTCTGTTATAGTGAGGTTCACCTAGTGTTTCTGTTACAGTGAGGTTCACCTAGTGTTTCTGTTACAGTGAGGTTCATGTAGTGTTTCTGTTACAGTGAGGTTCACGTAGTGTTTCTGTTACAGTGAGGTTCACGTAGTGTTTCTGTTACAGTGAGGTTCACCTAGTGTTTCTGTTATAGTGAGGTTCACCTAGTGTTTCTGTTACAGTGAGGTTCACGTAGTGTTTCTGTGTGTTTTAGGGGACAGAGGAGCTGGAGGTGAGGATCATGGTGCAGGCTCGGCCCGGCCAGGACATCAGGTGAGATGAAACAAACACACCCCTTCTCATCCACCACCGTGTTGTCATAATGAGCTGGTCACACAAACACCAGCTCTCTGTTAAAACCTGATCAAAGTCTGAACGCTCACAAATAAATATGATCTGATGGTATAAACACTCGCAAATAAATATGATCTGATGGTATAAACACTCGCAAATAAATATGATCTGATGGTATAAACACTCGGTATAAACACTCGCAAATAAATATGATCTGATGAAAGTCTGAACACAAATAAATATGATCTGATGAAAGTCTGAACACAAATAAATATGATCTGATGAAAGTCTGAACACAAATAAAATAAATATGATCTGATGGTATAAACACTCGCAAATAAATATGATCTGATGGTATAAACACTCGCAAATAAATATGATCTGATGAAGGTCTGAACGCTCACAAATAAATATGATCTGATGAAAGTCTGAACACAAATAAATATGATCTGATGAAAGTCTGAACACAAATAAAATAAATATGATCTGATGAAAGTCTGAACACAAATAAAATAAATATGATCTGATGAAAGGCTGAACACAAATAAAATAAATATGATCTGATGGTATAAACACTCGCAAATAAATATGATCTGATGAAAGTCTGAACACAAATAAAATAAATATGATCTGATGGTATAAACACTCGCAAATAAATATGATCTGATGGTATAAACACTCGCAAATAAATATGATCTGATGAAAGTCTGAACACAAATAAAATAAATATGATCTGATGGTATAAACACTCGCAAATAAATATGATCTGATGGTATAAACACTCGCAAATAAATATGATCTAATGGTATAAACACTCGCAAATAAATATGATCTGATGGTATAAACACTCGCAAATAAATATGATCTAATGGTATAAACACTCGCAAATAAATATGATCTGATGGTATAAACACTCGCAAATAAATATGATCTGATGGTATAAACACTCGCAAATAAATATGATCTGATGGTATAAACGCTCGCAAATAAATATGATCTGATGGAGGTCTGAACGCTCACAAATAATTATGATCTGATGAAGATCTAAACACTGGTCCTCATTCTCTAACATGTTCCTAAGTACCTTTGTAAATATCTTGGTAAAAATGTAACACATCTACAAAAATCCCCCTCCGGATTCCTGAACGCATGAAACGGTCTCCGTAAGTGGCCGACATCTTCGCAGCTGGGTTCCCATGAATGAAATACGTCACTCATTCTTAACTCTTTCTCTGCCACGCAATAGCCTCATCCTTAGCAGCTGACGCCAGCACTGTATACGGTGGGAGTCGCTCACCTTGTTTGCAGGGCTATAACTATTTAAATATTATAGCTATATATGCAATACTATGGCCCATTTGACATCGGGTATCTATCGTTCAAGATGTGAAAAAGGAATATTTTGTCCATCCATATGTAGCAGGGTGGATTATCCCTGCTTTATGGGAGTGGTTGTACACGGCCACCTGGTGGCGGGATGCAGTAGAGCTTGGTCTAACTCAGGGGTGGGCAATTATTTTTCCCAGGGGGCCAAATGAGCAACTGAAAATATTTTGGAGGGCCGGGCCAAAATTCCGAACTCAATTATGCATAATATACATTTTATTTCTATATAAAAAGCAGTAAATGGCATTGTTTTGACCACTGGTAAGAGTGTATGTTATTATTTGGCAATTAAAAAGTGAGGTTAGCTTTAAAAAATATAATTTATTCAAAAATGATAAATAATAATAATAACAAAATGTGAAATATTTAACTCATTTTCAGTCACATTAATAACAAAAGGCATTTTGAGTTTCATATACTATTGAAACAAGGATTTTCTTAGATTTCTAAAGACATCACATCATCTTTGTAGCTAAAATAAACAAGACATGTCACTGAACTGTGTAACTGTGTAAAGAAAAGTGTCCCAGTTTTGTAGCCTTTTTGACTTTACATTTAATGTTTTCAGAACTGTGCAAAAAAAAATATCATGTGTCCCATTTCACTTGGTATATTCCCACATTTTAGTGTTCTTCAGTTCTTTTTTTTCATTCAGTGTGAGAAATCCAGTCTCTGTTGAGCTTTAACAAGTCCATCAAAGTCAGGTTGAATGTCTGAGGTGGAGATGCGAAGCACAGCTGACATGTTCATCAGTGAGAGAGGATCTGTACCTGGATTTGGTAAACTTCATGACTGACTATGTCTGTTCACATATGTATGTGGATCCAAAGAGAACCAACATCTTCTGAGCATGTCTCCCCATGTTTGGAAAGTTCTCCTCCTTGAGAGCAGAGTAGAACTCTAGCAGTGATGCTGACTTGCTCTTTCAGTAGTGAATCAGACTGCAGGTCAATGAGAACATCAGTGGGTGCACTATCAACACTGCAGGTAAAGGGAGAGGAAACCAGCTGCATTTCATCCTCAACCTTTTTAAAATATTGAAAACGCCTTGAAAATTCATCATGCAGTTCTCCTCTCCTAACATGGATGAGTACCTGTGCCGGTGATCATCTGATGGTTTGACTTCTTTCAGGGTTTTCATGTGTTCGAGATTGTTGCTGCCTAGTTGCCTTGAAATTAATTGCAACTTTGTCATGAAGGCTTTCACATGGCTATGCATTTCATGAGCAAAAATGACCTTGCCCTGCAGTTGTGTGCTCAGTAGCAGTGGTGCAGTCGCGGTCACACCCGGTTACACGCCGTGTTACCAGATCACTGAGGCAGAAGTACGCGCGATCGCGCACGGATGTGTACTCGCGTGTACGCACACACAAAAATGCACGGTATCCATTCGTTGTGACTAAGTACCCGGCCACCGTTTTACATAACAAAAAGCGCAGGTAGACTAAGTGTCTGGGTGTTGGCTATCTGAATGCATCTCCCCCTTCATTCTGTGTGACACAGGCAGTGGAGGTTAATACTAATGTGGCTCGGAATTCGTGATGGGGGTCTACCTGCTTATGATATTGAATCAAGCGTCTGTGCTGCGCGCCAGCTTTCCACGCGCACATTCACACAAATAGAGAGCAAGAAGAGCTTGTATGATAGAAAGATTGCACTTGCGTATATGCGCTTGTGTGTGTGTGTGCGTGCGTGTGTGTGTGTATAAATCAGTTATGTGCGCATGCACGTACCCGCGCGTGCACGTGGCGTGGCGTGTTACCAGTTCCCATATTAGGACTGCACCACTGCTCAGTAGGGATGGGTACCGTTCACATTTGAACCGATACGGTACCTGTGAATCTATACCGGTACCCAACGGTACCTTTTTCCGGTACTTTAGTCTCTAAAAATGTAATCTACCTACCTCAGTTGTAAAAAACTTCAAATAACCACACTTTTGACCGTTTTTGGCTTGCCATTGCCCCGACTGCTTTGTTGTTGAATCAAGTCAAATCCTAGGTAAGCATATATTGTGCGTGTGAACGTTGACATAAAAAGAAAAGTAAAAAAAAGAAAAAGTGAATTTTTTTTATTATGATGTAATCTTTTGCGGGCCGGTCAGAGTACAATGCCCAGGTCTGGTCTAACTGGACCCCCGTCTTTGGCCAGGAACGTCAAACTGGAGGTCGAGCAGCAGGAGCGGATGGGGCCTAGGATTCACTGACCTAGGGGTGGCACTCTGGTCCTTCTTGCCCTCCAGGGCGATCAGCAGTAGCTCCCCACACACCCTCACTTCCCCCAGTATTTCCTTTAGCCCTCCCACACCTGGTGGCAGTAAGATAGATAATGGTTTTCGCTCCCCAAAGCAGTACCCTTCCTTAATGACCTGTAAAGACCTTTAAAGGAAAACTCCAACATTTTGGGAAATTAGCTTATTTAACATCTTCCCTGGAGTTAGACAAGAAGATACATACCGGTACCTTTTTTGTCTCTGTGCGTGCATTTAGCTTAGGGAACAGTTGCTCCGTTAGCATAGCTTAGCTTCATCACTGGAAGTGAGGCAGATCCGGAGCCTTACAGTGTATAGTTTGATTGATTGATTGAAAAGTTTATTAACAGATTGCAGAATACACTCCAAATACAACTCCAAAACGTTCATGTAAACATGTTGTGACCTGTGTATTCACCACGTGGAGAAATAAAAAATAATTGAATTAGACAATTACGTTTTATAAGCAAATATACTCTGAACAATATTTTTGCCCAACCACTACTCTATGAGCGCAGCCAGTGATTTCAACGTGACGCCGTGTTTGTTTACATTCTCATTCATTCAAAAGATCCGAACCGATTGAAGTTTATGGATACCATGACTTGAAATCCTCTTACCTTGACAATTTAGAAAACAGTAATCCAATGGCTGGTATATTGTTATACCGGACGCTCTGAGCTAACCGGAGCTAACGCAGAACAGGAGGATGGTAAAGCATATATAATGACTTCCTTTCTGGGGTTGTCAAAATAAAAGTGCAACATTTATAGCAGCGGAAAACGTTTATTTTGTACATTATCTAACGTTAACACGAACCTAAACTAACGTTACAACTAACCTAAAGTTAGTCCCCGTTATGGGACACTCAAGGAAAGAAAAGGAGGATCTAGTTGCATGTTAATAATCCATATTCCGGCCGGAGGGATGAAAGAGAACCTCGCGTTATTTGTCCGGGCGGGATATCAAAGAGAACCACTGGTTACAACGTCTTTGTGAACACAGGGGATGCAAAAGGTTACGTTAGCACTTCTGAATAATAGCAGAATATTCAGGATGCTACACATACATTGTCGTTTTATACCGTGGTGAATATAAGTATAGTTTTAGAGCGGTCTAGGATAATTCCTGGAACGCTAGTGTTATGGTTTGTAACCGACCCCAATCGCACAACACAAGACAGGTATGATGGTTTGCCAAGAAACAGATATTTATTGAGAGACAGGGAAAAAGGGCACTGTCCCTTTAAGGGAGAACACAAATACAGGAATATAACAAGAGGGGAAAAACTAGGTGCCTTTAAGAGGCGGGCAGGAAAAGGGAACACTAAGGGAAGGTTAATGAACGCTAGGGGAAACATTAAAGGAACGCTAGGGGAAGGTTAAAGGAACACTAGGGGAAGGTTAAAGGAACAGAGGAACTAGAGACTAGGAGAAGTCGGGACAAGGAGAGCTAGGGAAACAGGAGAACTGGGGACTAGGAGAACTAGGGACAAGGAACTAGGTGGAACTAGAAGGGGAGAACTTGGGACCAGGAACTAGGTGGAACTAGAAAGGGGAGATCTAGGGACAGAGGGGACTGAGGCCCGCGGAGGCGGGCTGGGGAACAGGGAGGAACTGGGGACAGAGACCCGCGGAGGCGGGCTGGGGACAGGGAGGAACTGGGGACTGGTGGGAAAACATCTGGGCCGCTCTGCAGAACAGAGGAGAGGGTTAATATTCAAAAGGGAACAAACAGAGCAGATGCAGAACAGTCCAAATAAAACAAAGTAACAAAATAATAATATCTTCGTGTGACAAACACACAGGGGGAGATGTAATGTCCAAAATACTATCTAAGTGAGAACAAAAACAGAGTGGGAGATGAAATGTCCAAACTACTTACTAAGTGAGAACTAAAGGAGGCAATACGCTGGGTGAGTGACATCACAATCAAAACTCACCCAGGCGTATGCGTAATGGTACAGGAACAGCAGCGAGACGGGGGCAAGAGGCATTACGCTGGGTGAGTGACATCACAATCAAAACTCACCCAGGCGTATGCGTAATGGTACAGGAAACAGCAGCGGCAACGGGGGCAAGAGGCATTACGCTGGGTGAGTGACATCACAATCAAAACTCACCCAGGCGTATGCGTAATGGTACAGGAAACAGCAGCGGGAACGGGGGCAAGAGGCATTACGCTGGGTGAGTGACATCACAATCAAAACTCACCCAGGCGTATGCGTAATGGTACAGGAAACAGCAGCGGGAACGGGGGCAAGAGGCATTACGCTGGGTGAGTGACATCACAATCAAAACTCACCCAGGCGTATGCGTAATGGTACAGGAAACAGCAGCGGGAACGGGGGCAAGAGGCATTACGCTGGGTGAGTGACATCACAATCAAAACTCACCCAGGCGTATGCGTAATGGTACAGGGACAGCAGCGGGAACGGGGGCAAGAGGCATTACGCTGGGTGAGTGACATCACAATCAAAACTCACCCAGGCGTATGCGTAATGGTACAGGGACAGCAGCGGGGCGAGGGCATCGCCACCGGGTGGCTGGCTGTCCGAGCCGAGGAACAGAGTGCTGGAACAGTGGCGGTGGCGAGGGTGTCGTCCACCGGGTAGCCGACTGTCGGAGCCGAGGAACAGAGTGCTGGAACAGTGGCGGTGGCGAGGGTGTCGTCCACCGGGTAGCCGCTGTCGGAGCCGAGGAACAGGGTGCTGGAACAGCGGCGGTGGCGAGGGTGTCGTCCACCGGGTAGCCGCTGTCGGAGCCGAGGAACAGGGTGCTGGAACAGCGGCGGTGGCGAGGGTGTCGTCCACCGGGTAGCCGCTGTCGGGGCCGAGGAACAGGGTGCTGGAACAGCGGCGGTGGCGAGGGTGTCGTCCACCGGGTAGCCGCTGTCGGAGCCGAGGAACAGAGTGGCGCGCCACACCTTGGTGTGCACGTCGGAACCGAGAGACGCATCGGGGTGCGTCTGCGAGGAGGAGTGTGCCAAGCACAAGGATCTTTGGAAGATGCGCGTTGCGCGCTGGAGGCTGGAGAGCGTGCCAAGCCCTTGAAGATGCGCGTTGCGCGCTGGAGACTGGAGAGCGTGCCAAGCCCTTGAAGATGCGCGTTGCGCGCTGGAGACTGGAGAGCGTGCCAAGCCCTTGAAGATGCGCGTTGCGCGCTGGAGACTGGAGAGCGTGCCAAGCCCTTGAAGATGCGCGTTGCGCGCTGGTGACTGGAGAGCGTGCCAAGCCCTTGCAGATGCGCGTTGCGCGCTGGTGACTGGAGAGCGTGCCAAGCCCGAGGGTCCGGAAGATGCGCGTTGGTCTAGATGTGCGTCAGGACGAACAGCTGCGCTGGGGTCTGCAGTGGAACGCTGGGGTGCCTCCCGTGGAAGTTACAGGGAGCGCAGAACAGTCTCCTCCACAGGCTACAGCGACAGCAGACGAAGGCTGGAGCAAAACATCTCAAGGCTGGAGAAATCCATATACAGCATTGGTAGACCAGAGGATCTCCCGAAAGAGTCTAGATGTTAGAGAATATGACTCAGCATGAATACAACACGACCCCACCCCGAAACGAGGGGAAGAGCCCTGGTATTTAAAGCCCACAGGGGAACTAATTAGCCTGCCACCACAGGTGCGAGAGGTAATTGATAATAGTCCAGGTGTGGCCACTGAGAGTAAACGAGAGTAAAGAACGAGAGGGTGGGGGCTAGAGAGAGTGAGTGAGAAGGGAATTTCTAACAGTAGGCTTAAAGAAAACAGAGAAAGTTGGTGAGCAGCGGACAAAACCTCACAGCTAGTAATAGGCTGCAATGCATTATTATACTTAATCCATTGGCATTTGAATCAGTAGGTCTGGGAGCTTTGAGTTGTTTTCCATGTTTGTCTCTCTCTCTCTCTGTCTCTCTCTGTCTCTCTCTGTCTCTCTCTTTCTCTCTCCCTCTCTCTCTCTCTCTGTCTCTCTGTCTCTCTCTCTCTCTCTCTCTCTCTCTCTCTCTCTGTCTCTCTCTCTGTCTCTCTCTCTCAGGCCTATAGGTCATGATATCCGTCGTGGGGAGTGTGTCTTGTCTAAAGGGACTCACATGGGTCCCTCAGAGATCGGCCTGTTGGCTACAGTTGGGGTCACTGAGGTCAGCGTCCACAAGTTCCCCGTGGTGGCAGTGATGTCTACTGGTAACGAGGTACACATGCACGCACGCGCACGCACACACACACGCACACACACACACACACACACACACTAGGGCTGAGCCCGAACCTTCGTTCGTTACGTTGGCGTTCGAATTCTAAATCAACATTTGAATTTTTTAAATATTTTTTTATATTAATTCTGTTTAAACCAATGGGGTTTTTCTTCACAGTTGCAGATAAAGATTAGGCTACACTAATATTATAGTATTAAAAGAAACTGATGAGTTATATTATTATATATGTGTGTGGCAGTGGCGGCTGCTGACCAAATTTCTTGGTGAAGCACAAATTATTATATTATATATTAAATTATATTTTTAAAACATCCCCAAGGCTGCAACACACCCCCATTCCTCCCAGGTGTCAGGCTCCTCATTCGCTTCCATTCATTTTGGGGACCATGTTTAAATATCATACTTCTGAAGTATAAACAAACTATACTGCTGTGACGATTTCAATAAAACAGACCATTCTGAGTCAATGGTACATGCTTGTACAACTGTACAAGCAAAACTGTACATTGGAATATCTAACATGTATTTACCACCTTCCTCTGCACGAGGCCACAGATGGGTCTTTATGTAACACAAGGACAATTACGTGGGTAATTCGAAAGTAAACGCACGCATTTCAGCCACACACACGTCACTGACACACTGGACGCAGCGGCCCAATATATATATATATATTTTAAATCCACTCACCATTTGATGTACTTCTTACGAGGAAATAGTGTCCCTCCCATCTGATCACTTGTAAATTAAATCCATCCTTCGATATTTTCTGATGAAACGTTCAATGACCTTGTCTGCTTGCAAACAGTTGCAAATCAGGTAGCCCCTTCCGTGACTGCGATGTGCAAGCCAGGGGCTTTTGAATCCTTCATTTGCGTGAGGATGCTGTCGAAATCCACTAAACATTGTTCTGTTGACACACGTTCCATTTTCGGGACTCCGACTCCGACAGGTGGTCACTCAGACAGTCACCCAAGCGATTGCCAAAGCAGTGCACTCACCAAAGCTGTGGGCACCTATCCCATCTTCCTCTTCTTCTTCTTCCTCTGGGTGAACGTTTCGATGACTTAGCTATTAGCTCACGTTAGCACAACAAGTTAGCTTACAGAGTCCAACACGGCACGTTCACGTTAATTACACTACTTCAACTGAGATAAAAAAATATATATATATATCATCAAACGATGCACAATAAGTTCATGAACAATTGAATATAGATCTTATTCTCGATGTCAGTCTCTTTCAAGGCAAATTGCACACAGTCAGTCTCAGTGGTGAGATGATGACAGAAAAATCTAGAACATTAGATGGCTATTGGACGCCACAGTCAATAGGGTCTAGCTGCAGATCCGTAGGTTTAGCTGGGGCCAATCTCTGATTGGATTTCAAGGGTTGACAGACAATATGGAACGCCAATCAATCAAGTGCGCTCCGTCTCACTAACCGGCTTTTTTAAACTCAAATAGCCTATTTTGATTGGATAATTATGTTCTTAAGCCCAACCTGTGCAACTTTTTTTGCAGTAAGTGATTGACAGCTGGCCATTAGTACTGTACATTGGAGGTGGTTGGGTGGGTGGGGTGGGACACAGTACAACTGTACAAGCAAAACTGTACATTGGAATATTGACAAAACCATACTTGGTCATTTACTGTACATTGGGTTGTGTTAGGACATTTACAGGGGCCAGTTTCTAATTGCAGTCTCCCGTAGGTGTTCTTTGAGAGTGTTTTTGAAAGCAGTCAGGTCAGAGAGCTCAGAGCTGTCACTTGGACATTTTTCACTGGCATTGTTCACAGAGGAAAACATTTCTAATTAAAAAAAAAATAATAATAATAATAATAACAATAAAAAAAATATTTATATTAATAATAATATATAGTGTGTGTGTGTGTGTGTGTGTGTGTGTGTGTGTGTGTGTGTGTGTGTATGTGTGTGTGTGTGTGTGTAGTTGTTGAACCCAGAAGATGACCTCCACCCAGGAAAGATCAGAGACTCTAATCGCTCCACCCTGCTGGCAACCATCCAAGAGCACGGATACCCTACTATTAACCTGGGCATAGTGGGAGACAAGTATATCTATCTATCTATCTATCTATCTATCTATCTGTCTATCTGTCTGTCTGTCTGTCTGTCTGTCTGTCTGTCTGTCTGTCTGTCTGTCTGTCTGTCTGTCTGTCTGTCTGTCTGTCTCTCTCTCTCTCTATCTGTCTGTCTCTCTCTCTATATACCTACTAGGGATGGGCATTTTTAAGAAAAATCCAGATCGATTGATCGCATGCTATACTCGAGTGATCGTGTATTAACACTATAGGGACCAGCCACGAGTTAACTCGTGTTTCGGTGCCATGCGTTGTGGACCAAGTTGTTATTGTTTTATTCCATATTAATAATGCTATTAACGTCCCCGATCGACTTGCAGGACCTACCCGCATATTTGATTTTCGAAACATGCAATAACGGCCAGATCCGCTTAGGGGCGCCATCGCTCCACTGCAGTATCATTGAGGGCGATTGAAAAAATAAAATGTACTGTCTGTGGGCGTTTCATATGAGCCTCGATCCCAGCCGAACATACTCCAACTTTGATCCCGTTACCGAATGCAGATTTCAGCCTGGAATAATGGGATTTATGATCAACCAATGGACATATCGATGACTAATGACTAATGACGAAATGCTGCGGGCGATCACATGGGCTGACGGTAGGATACTATTCCCCCAAATTACAGCTGGATTGGACATTGTTTTAAAACGCAACGTGATCGATCAGTGAAAATGGCTACTTGAACGCACATTGTATTGCTAATCAATAATAGTAATCGGCGTCCCCCGCCGCCCCCATTTCATCCATAGATGCTCTGTAATAGTCCGGATGCTACGCAGTTTGTTTTATTTCATTCGTATATATACAACAGAAATGGCGTTTGATATAACGTGACTAGCCTTTAGCCTCATATCTAGCTCCCCAGAAAAAAGACGAGGCGAAAACTGCGATAAACCTTATATTCACGGCGCTATAAAATGACAACCAACCGATGGATTTTTATTTTCTTTAAGCCATTATGAAGGCACGGTTTATGCACTCAAGTGACAATGAGAATGGACAGATAGCAATACTATAAAGTATATATATAGCTGTTAGAAAGTACATCGGTTTGTTGACAAAGCGTTGTCCTGCAAGCCGTGGTCGTCAATGTGTTAAAAGGGGGAAAAAACAGGGGAGCTCCCGTAGCTCACCGCGTATCTCGGCGCTATTTCTGCGTCGGGGACAACCGTGCTCGTCACGGATCTGGGGGACACGAGTTCGATTCCCGGACCCGCCGTATTTTCTCAGTGTCTTCCCCTGCTCTACATCCCATTCAACCTGTTTCTGTCGGTCATGCTTGACCAGAAAAAGCGATAAACGCTAAAAAATTAAGTTTAAAAAAAAAGGGGGGGGGGGAAAACAAACAAAACAAAATAATGACTTTATTTTTTTAACTTAATTTTGTTCATTCACGTATATATGTTTAAGGAAACCGACAAACAGTTATAATATTACACATACATGTGAAACAAATATGTAAAAAAAAATATATATATATGAATTTTTTTCATAAAAGATCGATTTTTCTCATAGCTATGAGTCGATTACTCACGCCCATCCCTAATACCTACCTACCTATATATTTGGTTTGTTTTAGTATTCGTTAGTTGTATTATTGGTTTGTTTTAGTATTGGTTTGTTTTAGTATTAATTAGTAGTAGAAGTATTGTTCATAATAGTAATATTACTATTGTTATTCCAGTCCAGATGACCTGCTGTCAGCTCTTCATGAGGGAATCAGTCGCGCTGATGTCATCATCACCTCAGGGGGCGTGTCCATGGGAGAGAAGGTAACCTCTGGCCTTAACCCTTTCACTGCCACACTACCAAAACGGTTAACCCTTTCACTGCGGCAACACACAGAAGGTTACCCCTTTCACTGCCACACAACAGCCGGTTAACCCTTTCACTGCCACACAACAGCCGGTTAACCCTTTCACTGCCACACGACAGAAGGTACCCCACAGAGTTTTCTTGGAAACAGATCACTTTTTTGTTTATATATCTACATTTCCACCCAAATAGACTGAGTTTTCTTTAGTTGTTCTATAATAATAATAATAATAATAATAATAATAATAATAATAATAATAATAAACGTTATTTATATAGCACCTTTCATACAGAAACTGCAGCTCAAAGTGCTTCACAACAGAAAAAAGACATAAATGCATAAAATGAGCACATAAAGTGCAGACATATAAAATCACAGTTTTTCACATTAGGATTTAACATCCCAACAGGCCACCTTGTTTATGGTTTGATTCAGTTTTAAACAGACAATAATAAAAAGAGTAAGATAAAATAGACGGAGTAAAATAGTGCAATAGTGCAATAAAATTGTAGAATAGAATAGATTAAAAAATATATATATTTTACAGTGCAATAAAATAGTTCTGGATTACTGTTCAACAGTTCAAAGTCGTCTTTACCTTCTCTGTTTGGTATCCACAGTTTAAAACCTGACAGTCTTCCCTCCTGTTTTATACCCACTTTGACCCTTAATCTACTTTCCTATCATATAATCTTCCATAATCTCAGATAATGCGATGTTTTCTTTGCTCTCGCAGTGTTTATGTTGCACCGTGTTTAGTTTCACCTTCGGTTTTGACGACATTGTCGGAGTCCGACCTTCTTTGACTGACAGGCCGTTAGAAACTACAACATGAAAGTGCTGATGTCAGAGGAAGGTCTGTTTCAGTCTCAGAGTGATGATGTCAGAGGAAGGTCTGTTTCAGTCTCAGAGTGCTGATGTCAGAGGAAGGTCTGTTTCAGTCTCAGAGTGCTGATGTCAGAGGAAGGTCTGTTTCAGTCTCAGAGTGATGATGTCAGAGGAAGGTCTGTTTCAGTCTCAGAGTGATGATGTCAGAGGAAGGTCTGTTTCAGTCTCAGAGTGATGATGTCAGAGGAAGGTCTGTTTCAGTCTCAGAGTGATGATGTCAGAGGAAGTAGTGCCTAAAGACGCATCTATAGGGCCTAACTAAATAAATTGTTTGGTTCCTGTTGGTTGTCAGTTAAGGCCATGGGTAGGTAGGGAATTTATTTTATTTTATTTTGAATTTTTTCCCACAGCGATTATGGATAGGGAATTTCTTTATTTAATAAAAATGTTCACGACAACATGGATGCATGTACTCTGCCAGCATGTTTAATATCCATAATACTAAAGGTTAAAATACAAAGACACTGTACTACAAAAGTACAATGTACAAAGGTAGTAGTATTAAAAATACCACCCCTAAATACTACTCACTAAATATCCTGACGTCAGAGAGCTGTGCAAATATTGTGAAATACTTGCTTTTTATATATTCTCATTATTGACATGGACTGCACTTTTTGACTAAGATTTAACTAAACTTTAACTAAACCTAGACGGCTGGATTGGTGGAGTGCTGTGTCACTCATTATTTAGCAAAGAGACAGTTCTAGTCCCAGAGATGTTGCCGTGGTTACTACTCAACGTTCACATTGTCAACGGAACTGTCTTGTGTCTCTGTGTGTCTCTGTGTCTCTGTGTGTCTCTGTGTCTCTGTGTGTCTCTGTGTCTGTGTGTCTCTCTGTGTCTCTCTGTGTGTCTCTCTGTGTCTCTCTGTGTCTCTCTGTGTGTCTCTGTGTGTCTCTGTGTCTCTCTGTGTCTCTGTGTGTCTGTGTCTCTCTGTGTGTCTCTGTGTCTCTCTGTGTGTGTCTCTGTGTGTCTGTGTCTCTCTGTGTGTCTGTGTGTATCTGTGTGTCTCTGTGTCTCTCTGTGTCTCTGTGTGTCTCTGTGTCTCTCTGTGTGTCTCTGTGTGTCTCCGTGTGTCTCTGTGTGTCTCTGTGTCTCTCTGTGTGTCTCCATGTGTCTCTGTGTGTCTCTGTGTGTCTCTGTCTCTGTGTGTCTCTCTGTGTCTCTCTGTGTCTCTCTGTGTGTCTCTGTGTGTCTCTGTGTGTCTCTGTGTCTCTCTGTGTGTCTCTGTGTGTCTCTGTGTGTCTCTGTGTGTCTCTCTGTGTCTCTGTGTGTCTCTGTGTGTCTCCGTGTGTCTCTGTGTCTCTCTGTGTCTCTCTGTGTCTCTCTGTGTGTCTCTCTGTGTGTCTCTGTGTCTCTCTGTGTCTCTCTGTGTCTCTCTGTGTGTCTCTCCGTGTGTCTCTGTGTCTCTCTGTGTGTCTCTGTGTCTCTGTGTGTCTCTGTGTGTCTGTGTCTCTCTGTGTGTCTCTGTGTCTCTGTGTGTCTGTGTCTCTCTGTGTGTCTCCGTGTGTCTCTCTGTGTCTCTGTGTGTGTGTGTGTGTCTCTGTGTCTCTCTGTGTGTCTCTGTGTCTCTCTGTGTGTCTCTCTGTGTGTCTCTGTGTGTCTCTGTGTCTCTCTGTCTCTCTGTGTGTCTCTGTGTCTCTGTGTCTCTCCGTGTCTCTCTGTGTGTCTCTCTGTGTCTCTCTGTGTCTCTGTGTGTCTCTGTGTCTCTGTGTGCCTCTGTGTCTCTGTCTCTCTGTGTCTCTCTGTGTGTCTCTGTGTGTCTCTGTGTCTCTCTGTGTCTCTGTGTGTGTCTCTGTGTCTCTCTGTGTGTCTCTGTGTGTCTCTGTGTCTCTCTGTGTCTCTGTATGTGTCTCTGTGTCTCTGTGTCTCTGTGTGTCTCTCTGTGTCTCTGTGTCTCTCTGTGTGTCTCTGTGTGTCTCTGTGTGTCTCTGTGTGTCTCTGTGTCTCTCTGTGTGTCTCTGTGTCTCTCTGTGTGTCTCTGTGTCTCTCTGTGTGTCTCTGTGTCTCTGTGTCTCTGTGTGTCTCTGTGTGTCTCTGTGTCTCTCTGTGTGTCTCTGTGTGTCTCTGTGTGTCTCTGTGTGTCTCTGTGTGTCTCTGTGTCTCTCTGTGTGTCTCTGTGTGTCTCTGTGTGTCTCTGTGTCTCTCTGTGTGTCTCTGTGTGTCTCTGTGTGTCTCTGTGTGTCTCTCTGTGTCTCTGTGTGTCTCTCTGTGTCTCTCTGTGTGTCTCTGTGTGTCTCTGTGTGTCTCTCTGTGTCTCTGTGTGTCTTTCTGTGTCTCTCTGTGTGTCTCTGTGTCTCTCTGTGTGTCTCTGTGTGTCTCTGTGTGTCTCTGTGTGTCTCTCTGTGTGTCTCTCTGTGTCTCTGTGTGTCTCCGTGTGTCTCTGTGTGTCTCTGTGTGTCTCTCTGTGTCTCTGTGTGTCTCCGTGTGTCTCCGTGTGTCTCTGTGTGTCTCTGTGTGTCTCTGTGTCTCTGTGTGTCTCTGTGTGTCTCTGTGTCTCTGTGTGTCTCTGTGTGTCTCTCTGTGTCTCTGTGTGTCTCTGTGTGTCTCTGTGTCTCTGTGTGTATCTGTGTCTCTCTGTGTGTCTCTGTGTCTCTGTGTGTCTCCGTGTGTCTCTGTGTCTCTGTGTCTCTGTGTGTCTCCGTGTGTCTCTGTGTCTCTGTGTGTCTCTCTGTGTCTCTGTGTGTCTCTGTGTGTCTCCGTGTGTCTCTGTGTGTCTCCGTGTCTCTGTGTCTCTGTGTCTCTCTGTGTGTCTCCGTGTCTCTGTGTCTCTCTGTGTCTCTGTGTGTCTCTGTGTGTCTCTGTGTGTCTCTGTGTGTCTCCGTGTCTCTGTGTCTCTCTGTGTGTCTCTGTGTCTCTCTGTGTCTCTCTGTGTGTCTCTGTGTCTCTCCGTGTCTCTCTGTGTGTCTCCGTGTGTCTCTGTGTCTCTCTCTGTGTCTCCGTGTGTCTCTGTGTGTCTCTGTGTGTCTCCGTCAGGACTATCTGAAGCAGGTGTTGGACATCGACCTCCACGCCCAGATCCATTTTGGACGAGTCTTCATGAAGCCTGGGTGAGATGTGATACTGTCACGGCTAATACTAATCATTCTGTTACACCACCAATACTACTACTACTATTACTACTACAGCATTATTTGTATACAATAATTCCCTTTCCTCTCTCTTTTTTCTCTCTCTCTCTTTCTCTCTCTCTCTCTCTCTCTCTCTCTCTCTCTCTCTCTCTCTCTCTCTCTCTCTCTCTCTCTCTCTCTCTCTCTCTCTCTCTCTCTCTCTCTCTCTCTCTCTCTCTCTCTCTCTCTCTCTCTCTCTCTCTCTCTCTCTCTCTCTCTCTCTCTCTCTCTCTCTCTCTCTCTCTCTCTCTCCTACCACCTTTGCTACAGTAGATATAGACGGAGCACGGAAACTCATATTCGCTCTGCCAGGTACACAGTGTGTGTGTGTGTGTGTTCCTGGTCAGGGGTCAGGGGTCAGGGGGGGGGTCACTAGGAGCAGATTGTCTGTGGTCTGTCTGCAGTGATCAGTATACCCAGCAGTGTGTCTGTAGTAGGGATGGGCATTTTACAAAAATAAATCCAGATCGCATGATGTACTCGAGTAGTGATCGATTACTCGTGGAGGAAAACGCTGTACAAAATAAACGTCTTTTCCGGTGTTTTATACTTTGCTCTTTTATTTTGAAACCCAAAAAAAGTATTGTTGTTATCGCTAGCAGAACCTATCTATGAGCGGACAACTTGTGTGGGCCGGGTCTGTGTTTTTGAGCTAACGCTAAAACAAATGTTGATATTGTTGGTGAACAACTAACTTTAGGTTAGTTGTAACGTTAGCTAACATTAGATGCAGCTACAGGCAATCGACGATGAGGAGGAAGAGCTGCTGATTTTAATCGGCAGCGCGTCACAAGCGTATATAATAGAATAGCCCTGTGGTGCGTAGGCTGTTGTCTTAAATTAATTGATGTTTAACTTGTCCCGGTGTCCAGTCCTTTCGACTAGCCCCACCCGTTCATTGTAAACAATGATGTACATGTAATTGTATTAACGTTATTGTGTGTTGTAGCTATGTTATACATTCTGAATGGCATTAACGTTAGTTGGGTACCGTCATTGTATTTCCTTGGTTAGCTATTTAGCTAATGTTGATATAGCTATCATCAACGCTAGCTGGCTACAACGAATTCTCACAAGCTGGCATCGTAAAAAAAAAAGTGCGTCCTAGTAAATAATTTAAGATGTGGTTTTCTCATAGCCGTGAGTAATCGATCAATGGATCTGTGGTGCTAGTCTGTGGTCTGTCTGCAGTGATCTGGTCTATATACCCAGTGTGCTCCTGTTGTATTAAAGGGAACTTCAGCTTCAGAGAGAAGGGTCCTTCTCTGATGGACGCTGTGACTGACACTGACGCCCGCCAGCCCCTCCCTCCTCCGCCCAGAGGAAGTAGTCACATGACCCCTAGATAACCTCTAATGACCCCAACCAGCCCCACCCCCCTCTGCCACGAGGAAGTGTGTCATGGTCTAGACCCAACCAGCCCTCCTGACCCCAGTGATGCCCCTCCCCCTGGTCCTAGCTCCTCCCCCTGGTCCTAGCCCCTCCCCCTGGCCCTAGCTCCTCCCCCTGGCTGACCCAGACTGACCCCATCCCAGCGACCACCAGATATCCTAAGTAGCCAACCCTCTATATAACTAAGCATCATAGAGTTCAACCAGGCGCTCTGCTGAACAATGTTTTCACAAAGAGTCACGAGGAGTTCGTGGGTCTTTGTGAAAAGACAACTGGAACAAGCTCTACAACATGATCCTGTCGCCTTGGTAACCTGTTGTTGTTGTTCTGTTGCCTAGGTAACCCAGTGTCTGCGGTGGTGACCTGTAATCTGTTTGTAATCCCTGCCCTGAGGAAGATGCAGGGAATACTGGACCCACGGCCAACAATTATTAAAGCCAGGGTAATATTCTGTTATTACAATATATAGTTATGGCATTATTCTGTAGTTAGGGTAATATTCTGTATATAGTTAGGGTATTCTGTATAAAGTTAGGGTAATATTCTGTATAAAGTTAGGCTAATATTCTGTATATAGTTAGGGTAATGTTCTGTATAAAGTTAGGGTAATATTCTGTATAAAGTTAGGGTAATATTCTGTATAAAGTTAGGGTAATATTCTGTATAAAGTTAGGGTAATATTCTGTATAAAGTTAGGGTAATATTCTGTATATAGTTAGGGTCATATTCTGTATAAAGTTAGGGTATTATTCTGTATATAGTTATGGTATTATTCTGTATATAGTTATGGTATTATTCTGTATATAGTTATGGTATTATTCTGTATATAGTTAGTGTAATATTCTGTATTGAAGTTTCCATCCTAAACTAAATAGAAACTTGCTTGTGGCAACAAACTAATCTAAAATACATTAGAACTATATTTCAGCTTTTGTGTTTATAAACTGTGTGTGTGTGTGTGTGTGTGTGTGTGTGTGTGTGTGTGTGTGTGTGTGTGTGTGTGTGTGTGTGTGTGTGTGTGTGTGTGTGTGTGTGTGTGTGTGTGTGTGTGTGTGTGTGTGTGTGTGTGTGTGTGTGTGTGTGTGTGTGTGTGTGTGTGTGTGCGTGCGTGCGTGTAGTTGTCCTGTGACGTGAAGCTGGACCCCAGACCAGAGTACCATCGCTGTATCCTGACCTGGCATCACCAAGAACCTCTACCCTGGGCCCAGAGCACGGGTACACACACACACACACACACACACACACACACACACACACACACACACACACACACACACACACACACACACACTGTCTCCTAGGTAACCAGGTGTAGTGCTAACAGGCTGCTGATGCTGTCTCCTAGGTAACCAGGTGTAGTGCTAACAGGCTGCTGATGCTGTCTCCTAGGTAACCAGGTGTAGTGCTAACAGGCTGCTGATGCTGTCTCCTAGGTAACCAGGTGTAGTGCTAACAGGCTGCTGATGCTGTCTCCTAGGTAACCAGGTGTAGTGCTAACAGGCTGCTGATGCTGTCTCCTAGGTAACCAGGTGTAGTGCTAACAGGCTGCTGATGCTGTCTCCTAGGTAACCAGGTGTAGTGCTAACAGGCTGCTGATGCTGTCTCCTAGGTAACCAGGTGTAGTGCTAACAGGCTGCTGATGCTGTCTCCTAGGTAACCAGGTGTCCAGCAGGCTGGTGTCGATGCGTAGCGCCAACGGACTGCTGATGCTGCCTCCCAAGACGGAGCAGTATGTGGAGCTGCATAAAGGAGAGGTGGTGGACGTCATGGTCATCGGACGCCTCTGAGGTAAATGTCCCGTCCTACCTAAACCTCTTTCTGCCCAATTTTTGAATCCCCCATCATTCCTTCCCGGTTTAAATTCCTCATTCCCCCAGATTGGTGTATACCCCGATAACTTATCCCTTCTACCTAAATGTAAGTGCGCCTTGTGCCAGATCCTTACTGTATTCTGGAGGAACGGGTTCTTTGTATGTTTTATCAATAAGTTACTCTGTCGTGAATACATGCATCTAGTGTAATTTTTGTCTCTTCTATCTCCATCCAAGCTGGTATATCTGTAGTTGAAAGTAGAACATTGCTGTCCTGAGCTGTGCTGCCCAGTAATAGAGCCTCATATCTGGAAGTCTAAGCCCTCCTCTGTCATACGGGAGGTAAAGGAGTGTCAGTCTCAACCTGGGCTTTTTATTGTTCCATATGAAACGTGTGAACATCGTTTTCAATCTCCGAAAGAAGGTTTCCGGTAAGGGCATTGGGATTGACTGGAATAGGTATAGGAATTTAGGCAATATAGTCATTTTAACACTTTGATCGCCATGGTTAAATTCATAATTTACCATCCCTAGCCAGCTCTATTTGTCTATGGAGAAGTTCCCCTTCTTTGCAGGGCTATAACTTTTTAAATTGTATTGCTAAATTGACATTATTAGGGCCCATTCAATGTCCTATATGTATTATTCATTGTGTAGCAACGTTATACTTTTTCATTCACATATTCATACTAAAATATGATCTAAAGTATAAGTATGTTTTTATCGTTTTCTGCAGCTTTCTCCAGAACTTGATTTATAGCCCCAAATGCATTATATTGATGATCAAATACAGTTTGATAGCGATCGGTGCCAGATAAAAAATGTCAACTGCACGTAGTTCTAGAAGTTACTACGTGTGATCTGATGTTGACCGGATGGGCGGGGGGGTCGTTTATAATTCCGTGGGCAACGTTATATCATTCATCTAGTGTGGGTCATATGATCATTAGAGCAGTTAGTATAGAGGACATTAGAAAATAACGCTGAAACTCACAGTAGCTTCCTCGCGCCGTTGGCAGATGAGCGTGGAACAGAATTTTTTCTATTATGGGATGGAGAAAATACCCGATCCATTTCCAGGTTGTATAATAGTATATACGTCCAAATCATGTTGTTTATCGAGTTATTGGCAACGGATCGCTATGTATTGTGTCAAGCTCGAGTCCCGGGACCTATAGCGAGTGATCAGACCGAATTGAAATGAGCACCAGCTTCTACATCCTGTTTCTCCCCTGGCGATCCCCCGATCGGCCACCAGATGGCGCTCTTGAACCGTTAGAGAGTTGAGTGGAGCTCAGCAGTATATCTCAGGTCCCCGGGGGAGAAATATGATTTCGATCACAGATTTTTGAAATATTGATATCAAAGACGTGTTACGGCGTCTTCGGCAGAATGAGCATGGCGGGGAAAGACGAGTTTCGGCGTCTCCGGCGATTAAAGTGTTAATAATATTCACTCTGCCTATCATTGATATTGGTCATTTGCTCCATCTTTCAAGGGCTATTTTCTACATCTGTCATTATTGGATCGTAGTTACTTTGTACTAAGTCTTTAATCTCCGGGGTTATCTTCATCCCTAAGTAAGTAAACCCCTTGGGGGAGCTCGCAAACTGCGTGTGCACCGGCGCTTTTTCCCTTTCTCTTTTATTTTGATTCGTTTTATATCCTGAAAATACTCCAAATTTCTCTAGTATTTCGTTCGCATTTCTAATTGAGGTATCCAATTTTGTTAAGTACTGTATAGTATTATATCGTCCGCGAAAAGCGATAGGCGATGCTCCATTCTCCCTATTCTCATCCCTGTGATTCCCGGGTCAAGTTTCTTTAATAGTTGTCATACAGAAGTACAGAATACTTTCATACAAAATGCTTCTTACTGTTACGCTCCAGAGACTGTGCTAGACAAGATAGTATCAAATAACATAGTATAGCATGTAATTTAGAAGAAGAAAATGAGGTCACAGTGTTCGGTATAGACATATGTACAATGTTCTGAGTTACCATATAATATACAATACTATGCAGTGTACTAATGTACAGTACTATATAGTGCAAAGCAGAAATGGGATGAGGTACAATTTAGGTACAATTTACAGTAAGGTGTACGAGTTGTAGTGCAATCCTTCATCAATAAATATAAGTGTTGGGAGTGGGTGCTACAGTGTGTTTGTTTAAAGTGGGTGTGTGCTATAAAGTGTGTGGAGTGGGTGCTACAGTGTGTTTGTTAAAGTGGGTGTGTGCTATAAAGTGTGTGGAGTGGGTGCTACAGTGTGTTTGTTTAAAGTGAGTGTGTGCGTGTGGATGTGTGTGCTATGTGCGTTTGGTGGTTGTTGTTGTGTAGTGTTCATTGTTCGTTTAGCAGCCTGATGGCCTGGGGATAGAAGCTTCTTCTGAGTCTTTCTGTGCTCGCCTTGAGACTCCGGTATCGCTTGCCTGACCGCAGCAGTTCAAAGAGGCAGTTGTTCGGGTGACTGGAGTCTTTAATGATTCTCTTAGCCTTGCCCTTGCAACGCTTGTTGTAAATGTTCTGGAGGGTGGGGAGCCCCCCTCCAATTGTGCGTTCGGCTGAACGTGTCACTCTTTGTAGTCTGCTTCGGTCTTGTGCAGTGCTATTCCCAAACCAGGAGGTGATGTTGCCAGTCAAGATGCTCTCTATTGTACATGAGTAGAAGTTCTTAAGGATCTTCTGACTGACTTGGAACTTCCTTAGGCGCCTGAGGAAGTAGAGGCGTTGTCGTGCCTTCTTCACAACACTGTCAATGTGTGTGGTCCATGTCAAGTCCTCGGATATGTAGGCTCCGAGGTACTTAAAGCTGTTGACTCTCTCAACCGGTGCCCCGTCGATGCTGAGGGGGCTGTAGTCCTTGACCCCCGACCTCCTGAAGTCCACAATCATCTCCTTTGTTTTGCTGACGTTCAGGGAGAGGCTGTTTTCCTGGCACCATCCCGCCAGGACCTTGACCTCTTCCAGGTAGGCCCTCTCGTCGTTGGCAGAGATCAGGCCCACCACCACTGTGTCGTCAGCAAATTTGATGATTGTATTGCTACTCCGCTGAGCCACACAGTCGTGTGTGTACAGGGAGTAGAGGAGGGGACTCAGAACACAGCCCTGGGGGGCCCCTATGTTGAGGGTGATGGATGAGGAGGTGCAGTTGCCTGCTCTCACCACCTGGGGTCTGCCAGTCAGGAAGTCCAAGACCCACTGGCAGAGGTCATAGTTCAAGCCCAGGTCCCTGAGCTTGGCTATGAGTATGGAGGGGACTATGGTATTGAATGCCGAGCTGTAGTCGATGAATAGCATTCTCACATAGTTCCCCTGCCTCTTGTCCAGGTGTGATGCTGCTGTGTGCAGCACATGGGCTATGGCGTCCTCCGTGGACCTGTTGGGGCGGTATGCAAATTGCAGGGGGTCCATGTTGATGGGGAGGGAGGAGCAGATGTAGCCCTTTACTAGCTTCTCAAAGCACTTCATGGCTATGGAGGTGAGAGCTACAGGGCGGTAGTCGTTGAGGCAAGCAGGCTTGGATTTTTTGGGTACAGGGATAATAGTGGACTTCTTCAGGCAGGTGGGGATGACAGCCTGTTCTAGGGACAGGTTAAATATGTCAGTGAATACTGGGGCCAGTTGGTCGGCACAGACTTTTAGGACGCAGCCGGGGATGCCGTCCGGACCTGCTGCCTTCCTGATATTCACTTTTTTAAAGGTCCGCCTCACCTCATGCTCTGTTACCCTGAACACTGCGCCTCCATCAGCAGCCGACCCCCCCCCCCCCCCCCCCATTGCCGTGGCTTGTGGCTGGTGTTGTCATTACCAGCATCAAACCTCGCATAGAAGGTATTGAGGTCATTTGCTAAGGAGATGTCACTGTTCAGTTTGAGGGAGGCGCCTTTGTAGTCTGTCATCGTTTTGAGCCCCTGCCACATAGCTCTAGAGTCAGCTTGTTCAAACTGGAGTTCAATTTTATCCCTGTAGCGCCGTTTGGCCTCTGTCACTGTCCTCCTTACGTTGTATCGCGCCACCTTGTGGTCATTCATGTTGCCTGCCACTAGGCCGTCGTTGTATGCTTTGGTGCGCTCTCTCAGAGCTTCACGGACGGATTTGTCTACCCAGGGTTTTTGATTTGGGTAAACTCTCATTTTGGTAGTGGGGATTGTTTCTTCCACCAAAGTACAAACATAGTCCAGCACTGTCTCCGTGTAGACATTAATGTTATCTGTGTCGCGGAACACGTTCCAGTCTGTGCAGTCAAACGCAGCCTGGAGCGTCTCCTCTGACGTCAAATCCCATTTCTGCACCTCTCGCGAGACTACAGGAGTACTTTTGATTCTTTGTTTGTACTTTGGTGAAAGAAAAATGGACGCGTGATCTGATTTACCAAAGCCACTATCAGAATGAGCCTTGTAGCCACCTTTAAATTGCGTGTAACAGTGATCTAGGATGTTACCGCCTCTGGTGTTGCAAGTCACATGCTGATAGAAGTCAGGTAATACCTTTCTCAGATTGGCGCTATTGAAATCACCCAGCACTAAAATGGCGGCGTTAACGTTCGCCGCTTGTATTCTATTTACCTCGTCGTGGAGTCTGGAGAGCGCGACGTTGTTACTGGCTTGCGGTGGAATATACACTCCGACCAGAATGATCGCCGTTAACTCCCTCGGGAGGAAGAAAGGACGACACTTGATGGTTATATATTCCAGGTCTGGGCAGCAGTGGTTGGATAATTCCTTCACGTTAGTTGGATCGCTCCAATTGTTGTTAAACATGAAGGCAATACCTCCTCCACGCTGTTTGCCGGACTCTGCTGTACGATCCTTGCGGTGGATGTCTAATCGTCATCGCTATTGGTTCCATTGCGAATAAAAATAGCAACGGAGAAATCGGACATCCATGTCTGGTAGATCTCTGTAGTTTAAACGGTGTCGATATTTGGTTGTTTGTAGTTATTTCGATCATTGGGTCTGTGTATAGAATCCTGATCCATTTTATATATCCTTCTCCAAACCCGAACCTTTTAAGTGTTTCAAACAGATATCCCCACTCAATCCTGTCAAATGCCTTTTCAACGTCTAATGACAGAACTGCGTGGTCTTTTTCGTTTTTCTTAGTATGTAGAACATTTAGTAATCTCCTAATGTTATGAAATCCCTGTCTTCCCAATACAAATCCGTTCTGGTCATTTTTTATCAGATGTGGAATCGACTTCTCTATGCGTCTAGCTAGCGCCTTACATCAAATCTTCGTATCACAGGACATGAGGGACACAGGACGATATGAAGTTGTGTCTGAGGGTGGCTTTCCCGGTTTCTTCAGTACCGAAATCATCGCCGATCTTAAGGATGGGGGTAAAGTCCCCTCCTCATATGCTTCCTTGAACATTTCCAGTAGGTGGGGTAGCAGTTTCCCTGCGAATCTCTTGTATATTTCTGTTGGTATCCCATCTGGGCCCGCCACTTTCCCGCTATTCATAACCGTAAGCGCCTCGTTTAATTCTTCTATTGTCAGATCTTGATCAAACTGTTTCTGTTCCTCCTCCGTTATTTTTGGGAATTCTAACTTGTCCAGGAATTCATTTTGTTGTTCTGTGTTCTTTGGGTATTCTGATTTTTATATAACTTTTCATAATATTCTTTAAAGGTGTTATTTATTTCTAATGGGTCATTCGTTTCAACCCCATTCCCTAATTTGATCGTATTTATCATTCTTTCCGTTTGTGCCTTTCTAATTCTCCATGCCAGTATCTTGCCTGCTTTTTCCCCTTGGTCGTAGTATGATTGTTTTAGCCACTGTAAGTCCGATGTTATCTTTGTAGTGGATAGATGTTTGTACTTGGCCTTTAATACCCGTAGTTCTCTCTGTTTTGCTGGGTCTTCTCCTCTATATCGCTGTTCTTCCACCTCTTTTACCTGTCTTTCTATGTCCTCCATTTGTTTATAGTGTTCCTTAGATTTATGTTTAGTATAGCTTATCATCTCTCCCCTTATATACGCCTTACATGCCTCCCATCTCATCGTTGCACTTGTCTGGTCTGTTTATGGAGAAGTATATGTCTATTTTTTCATCTATGAAAGTCATACATTTTGGGTTGTTGAGCCACTTGGTTTGTAGTCTGAATCTAGGGGGTGCTTTCGCTATTTCCGGCATGTTCATAGTTAACGTCATTGGAGAATGGTCAGACAGTAATCTACTGTCATATTCACTTCCTGTAAATTTAGATATCAAGCTTGTCGAAACAAAAAAATAGTCTATTCTAGAGAACGATGGCTTGCTTAGTCATTTTGAAGCGCATGAATATTCCCTCTTGTCTGGGTTTAGCTTTCTCCATACCTCAACCAAGTCGAGGTCTTTCATAAATGTATCTATCACTTTCCTTGTTCTTCCGTGGGAGGTGTCTATTCCCCCTGACTTATCTATTTCCGGTTTCCTCACGCAGTTAAAGTCTCCCCCCATGATGAACTGGCCCGAGAGAGTTGCCATTTTCATAAACAGTTCTTGAAAAAACAGCGGGTCATCATTGTTTGGTCCATATATATTTACTAGGTTTATCTGTGTGGAGACTATAGTACCGCTTAATATTATAAATCCCCCCCCCCCCCCCCGGGTCTACAATTTTATTTCTTAAATTAAATGGTATCGACTTGTCTATTAGTATCATTACTCCTCTAGCTTGTGAGTTGAATGGTGCCGAGTAGACTTGTCCCTGCCATCTATTCTCGACTCTCTTGACATCGTCAGTGCTGTGTTTCCTGTAAATAAACTATTTTTGCTCCTGATAGTTTTATCTTCCCTAGAATCTGTTTTAGCTTAATAATGTGGCTCATCCCCCTCACGTTCCAGCTCATATATTTTATTTCGTTCCTACCCATCATTATGTCCTATGTTGCTCACTCTCTTCCTGCCCTCATCCCACCTCCCTCCTTCATGTTTTGTGATGTGGTGTTCCAGCCGAAGTTTCTTGTAATAAAAGAAATAATAAAAAAAACACAAATAACCCCAAACCCCACATATAAAGCTATCGTCCCCCCCTATTGCGCGTGGACCTCTGACTCTCCTCTTTTCAGACTTCCTACAGGTACCTTCCTGCTTCCTTTTAATTCACGGTAATTTGGCTTCAGACCAGATAGAGTACAAAACAACCCAAATCCTGAAGTAGATCATTTAAATAGTTTTCTTTAGGTGACAAGAAAAAAATTGTGTCCTCTGCATACAGATACATCTTTGATTCTGGTCCATGGCTATTGAAACTTTTGATATTTGATATAATTGTACTTTAAACAAACGTATCAAAGAACTGCCAAAGTTGAAAATGTGCTGATTGGAACCATTTCACTGTTTCAAAAGCTTTTTCAAAATCAAAACATTAAACATTTTAAACAGCTCAATAATGATCTCATGCTTCCTTGTTTTCTTCTCCCAGACTGATCTCACCTCTTACCGATCACCGTGGCAACACCAGGGCTTCCTGTACAGGACAAGGGGCGGGGCAGGAAGTGATGCATGTCCACCTGGTCGCCATCCGCTGTGATGTCATATGCAACAGCCTATCAGAGCCAGCGGAGGCTGAATCCTCATTGGTCCACTCTGAGGAGAACACTGTACTTCAACAGAGAAAAATGTGAACAAAAAAAAGAAAAATATATGAAATATGAGATTTATTCTGTAATATATTATATTATTATCCTGATTATTATTATGATTGATATTATAATTATTAATATTCTTAATTAATATTCTATTATTATTATATATTATTATGGTTATGAATATTATCATATAGTAATCTCCCCATTCTCTCCCGTTCCATTTGCTTTGTGTGTTCACACCTTCCCTCAACCCTCGCTCATAAATACACACATGGTAACACATAGGAGCCTCTCCTGTCTCCTCCTCTCCTCTCCTCTCCTCTCCTCTCCTCTCCTCTCCTCTCCTCTCCTCTCCTCTCCTCTCCTCTCTCCTCTCCTCTCCTCTCCTCTCCCCTCCTCTCCTCTCCTCTCTCCTCTCCCCTCCTCTCCTCTCCTCTCTCCTCTCCCCTCCTCTCCTCTCCCCTCTCCCCCTCTCTTCTCTCCTCTCCTCTCCTCTCCTCTCCCCTCCTCTCTCCTATCCCCTCTCCTCTCCCCTCCTCTCCTCTCTCCTCTCCCCTCCTCTCCTCTCCTCTCCTCTCCTCTCCTCTCCTCTCTCCTCTCCTCTCCTCTCCTCTCCTCTCCTCTCCTCTCCTCTCCCCTCTCTCCCCTCCTCTCCCCTCTCCCCCTCTCCTCTCTTCTCTCCTCTCCTCTCCTCTCCTCTCCCCTCCTCTCTCCTATCCCCTCTCCTCTCCCCTCCTCTTTCCTCTCCCCTCCTCTCTCTCCCCTCCTCTCCTCTCTCCTCTCCTCTCCTCCTCTCCTCTCCTCTCCTCTCTCCCCTCCACTTCTCTCCTCTCCTCTCTCCCCTCCACTTCTCTCCTCTCCTCTCTCTCCCCTCTCCTCTCTCCCCTCTCCTCCTCTCTCCTCTCTCTCCCCTCTCTCTCCTCTCTCCCCTCTTCTCTCCTCTCCCCTCCTCTCCCCTCCTCTCCTCTCCCCTCTCCTCTCTCTCCCCTCCTCTCCTCTACTTCTATCTCCCCTCCTCTCCTCTCTCCTCTCCTCTCTCTCCTCGCCTCTCTTCTCCTCTCCCCTCTCCCCTCTCCTCTCTCTCCCCTCCTCTCCTCTCCTTCTATCTCCACTCCTCTCCTCTCTCCCCTCCTCTCCTCTCACCCTGTCCTGTGTTATAAAGCTAATGCTGCCTTCAGGAGATCCTCATGAACTTGTTTATGAAGTTGTTTCTGTGAGCAGCTCCTGTGCTGTCCACAGGGTGGCAGTGTTTGGGTCTTTTTTTTAGGGTGCTTGTGATGATCCATGGTAGCCAAGGGAAGGGTGCACGTTTAATTCCCACTATTCTCCTGTTTCTCTCTTGATGCAGGAGGTCTGGATATGTAGGAATCCTTGTAGGTTAGTTTCATATTGGTGTCGAGAGACTTCATGATAACAAATCTATATTATAAACATAAAGCAGTTTCTATGTTTCTAATAATAATAATAAATTGTATTTGTATAGCACTTCTCAGGAACCCGAAGTCGCTGTACCATGAATACAGTTGGGATTTAACACCTAGTTATCTGATTTATCACCTAGTTAACACCTAGTTATCTGATTTATCACCTAGTTAACACCTAGTTATCTGATTTATCACTTATTTAACACCTAGTTATCTGATTTATCACCTAGTTAACACCCAGTTATCTGATTTATCACCTAGTTAACACCTAGTTATCTGATTTATCACTTAGTTAACACCTAGTTATCTGATTTATCACCTAGTTAACACCTAGTTATCTGATTTATCACCTAGTTAACACCTAGTTATCTGATGTATCACTTAGTTAACACCTAGTTATCTGATTTATCACCTAGTTAACACCTAGTTATCTGATTTATCACCTAGTTAACACCTAGTTATCTGATTTATCACCTAGTTAACATCTAGTTGTCAGTTGATTTATCATCTGGTTGTCAGTTGATTTATCATCTGGTTGTCAGTTGATTTATCATCTAGTTGTCAGTTGATTTATCATCTGGTTGTCAGTTGATTTATCACCTGGTTGTCAGTTGATTTATCACCTGGTTGTCAGTTGGCGTGACACTTCCTGTGAGAGCTGATGTTTACCAGTTTCTGAGGACCTCCTGAACGCAGCAGCTCACTGACCCCGCCCCCTTACTCACTCCGCCCCAGCTCACTGACTCCGCCCCCTTACTGGTGCTGTATACTTACTGTCGTCGTGCTCCATGCCAAACCCACAGGGTCATGAACCTTGACCTGCTTCCTGACAGGCTGACCCCCCCCCCCCCCCCCCCCCCCATACAGGGTGCATCTTTCTGTTCATGTGGGTTTAATTAACTGACCGGGGCATGGCATAGGGGCGGGGCCTCGTATCCAGGTAAATATTTAATTAATTTCATTTTTTTTTTTTTTTTAAGTGGATATTAGTTGGTTCAGCCCGACTGGAAACTGGTCAGTGTGTGTGTGTGTGTGTGTGTGTGTGTGTGTGTGTGTGTGTGTGTGTGTGCATGTGTGTGTGTGTGTGTCCGTTTGCGCGCGTGTGTGTGTGTGTGTGTGTGTGTGTGTGTGCATGTGTGTGTGTGTGTGTCCGTTTGCGCGCGTGTGTGTGTGTTAGGCTGACCAGCTGACCAGAGTGTGTAGTTCTGGTCACATGGTGTGAACTTCCCAGGCTGTTGTCATGGGAACAGGACTGTCTCAGAGAGTCTAGACCAGAATGAGATCCCTCCCAGACTGGGTCCAGTTGTCTTCAGCAGGCTGACTTCTGGACTCCTCCCCCATGTGCGCCCCGGGGCTGTAAATGAAACCCAGATGTTATGATTTGAATAAGAAGACGCAGAGAAACGGTGAAACTGCCTCAGTCCCACTCAGCACAGACTCAACGTACCGACCAGCAGCATCTACTGTACAAACTGTTTTTCTCTAACGATATTATGATATTATTGAAACTGGAGATGAATTCATAAAAAGAACCTTGATCTCTACTCTCTGTCCGTGAAGTCCTTTTCCCTGCAGCGATTAGAACCTTCCCCCCCCCCCCCCCCCCCCCTGTCTAAAACCTTCTCCCCCCCCCCCCCCCTGCTGTCTAAAACCCAGTGACGCACATGCACGGATGACACACAAGAATGAGTTCCACTCGACTCTGCGCCAAGTACCCACCTGGCTACTTTGCATAACAATAGCTCAGGTCGTCAGGTGTGTTCAAATACTACAGTTGGACCATTCAACACAAAACCTGTGAATGAAATGTGTTACATAACATTCCTAGAGGCAATTCGGCATCGTCTTTATTCGCGAGGGAACACTTATGCTCATACTCATGTTATAGCAACATACTCATGTTATAGCAACATACTCATGTTATAGCAACATACTCATGTTATAGCAACATACTCATGTTATAGCTACATAATACACTACTAAGCAGTGCATGTGAGCGGATCGGCGTGGGCGAGAAATCCGCTCTTCGCTCTAGACGGCTTGTTCCGCTCCGCTAATCGCTCATGTTGACCCCGCCCCCAAGTCGCTCACCGCTCACCTTGAATCGAGCGCTCCCCGCTCCACATCGCTCGGCAGATTTTTTTTTTTTTTTTTTGGAGCATGATGTAAATTAGCTTGATTTGACCAAACTACAACAGTCTACACCCCCTGGGCCCCTTAACAATTGTTTGTATTGAGCCGTATTGTAATTGTACCCATTCTGCAATGTTAAATAACGTTGTTTATCCATTCACTAGCTCTACTAAGCGATGATAGCTAGCCTAGCCACAATGCTATGGTCGCTGCCATTCACGTTAGCATGTAAGCTAACGACAAAAACAATGGCGGCATATACTTTTGTCTTAACAGGATGTGAGTGACGGTTCACCCTTCTCATTGGTTGAAAATGGCCTTCATGTTTGTACATCGCCACCTGTTGCTTTGGCATTGTACTACATGTATATTACATCAGTGTTAAACCACTGTGAGCGGCCTGGAGTGGATTGGAGCGGAGGAGAACTCTCGCTCCGGACGTCGCGCCGACTCATTTTAAAACCCACTCGCTCACGTCAAAACCGCCCGCGCCGCTCACATGGCCTGCTACTAAGTCACGTTATAGGGTTATAGCTACATAATACACTACTAAGTCATGTTATAGCTACATAATACACTGCTAAGTCATGTTATAGGGTTATAGCTACATAATACACTACTAAGTCATGTTATAGGGTTATAGCTACATAATACACTACTAAGTCATGTTATAGCTACATAATACACTGCTAAGTCATGTTATAGGGTTATAGCTACATAATACACTACTAAGTCATGTTATAGCTACATAATACACTGCTAAGTCATGTTATAGGGTTATAGCTACATAATACACTACTAAGTCATGTTATAGGGTTATAGCTACATAATACACTACTAAGTCATGTTATAGGGTTATAGCTACATAATACACTACTAAGTCATGTTACAGCTACATAATACACTACTAAGTCATGTTATAGGGTTATAGCTACATAATACACTACTAAGTCATGTTATAGCTACATAATACACTGCTAAGTCAGGTTATAGCTTTGTTCAAAGTTTACATTTGACATTTTGCTGAACAAACGGTTATGAAAGTAGGTTTAAAATCTAATCATGTTTTGTTTACTGAGACCCTGGGGGGAAAATGCAGGGCTCGTCCGGGATTTGAACCCGGGACCTCTCGCACCCTAAGCGAGAATCATACCCCTAGACCAGTGGTCACCAACCTTTTTAAGCCCAAGATCACATTTTTTTTTGGTGAAGGCAAGATCTACCTATTGAAGCGTTGAGAGAAAAAGACAGCCAAGATTGTACATTAAACTAAATGACTTTTATTTGCCTGTATTCTAATTACATGCAATGCTTTGGTCCAACATTAAAACGTCAAAGTAGAACTATGATGTACTTTCTCAGTCAGTGCTAAGTGCAGTCATCTTATGCAGCATCACTTTTCACATCAAAACAAAAGTAGAACTGTAATGTGGACTCTCATATTATTAACATTGACAAACATATTTACAATTAGCATTTTATAAAGTAGAACTGTAATGTGTACTTTCTCAGTCAGTGCTAAGTGCAGTCATCTTATGCAGCATCACTTCACATCAAAACAAAAGTAGAACTATAATGTGGACCTTCTCCTATTAACATTGCCAAACATATTTACAATTAGCATTTTATAAAGTAGAACTGTAATATGTACTTTCTCAGTCAGTGCTAAGTGCAGTAATCTTATGCAGCATCACTTTTCACATCAAAACAAAAGTAGAACTATAATGTGGACCTTCTCCTATTAACATTGCCAAACATATTTACAATTAGCATTTTATAAAGTAGAACTGTAATATGTACTTTCTCAGTCAGTGCTAAGTGCAGTAATCTTACGCAGCATCACTTTTCACATCAAAACAAAAGTAGAACTGTAATGTGGACTCTCAGGGAAAGATAAAAAAAAAAAAAAAAAAAAAAAAGCTCAACGGACTAGACAGCAGCGCCCTCTGGTGGACACAAGGTGCACAGATCATCTGGTCAGACGGCGCCCTCTGGCGGACAGAGGATACATTTTATACAAATCAAAACAAACCGGAGGAAGTTACATGATTGATTGATTGAAAACTTTATTAACAGATTGCAGAATGGGTACAGTACAGTACAGCTCAATACACACAATTGTTAAGGGGATGCAGACCAGAGAAAGACTTTCGTCTTGTTTACATCAGGGTCCCCCATTTTCAATTCATCGTGAAGTTAATTTATTTATACTTGAGAACACACCATAGAACACTTCCTAATCAAACTGAAATGACTGTAATACATCTTAGTGTCATTTTGAAATGAACAACTGCTGCTAACAGCTGTTGGGAGGGGGCGGGGCAGAAGCCACAGTGAAGCCATGGAGAGAACACACCCTGAAGGAGGAGGTTTTGATTGATTGATTGAAAACTTTATTAACAGATTGCAGAATGGGTACAATACAGTACGGCTCAATACACACAATTGTTAAGGGGATGCAGACCAGAGAAAGACTTTCGTCTTGTTTACACCAGGGTCCCCCATTTTCTATTCATAGTGACATTTATGACATACACAACATACAGATATACAGATATATATCATGACATACATGATATACAGTACTGTTACATTTGTGACATACAAGATATGCAAATATACAGTACTGTAACAGAGATCCTAACAGAAAACATATACATACGAGGGGGAGGAGACTGTACATTAGGAGGGGTTGGTACGGTTGTTCTGTTGTAATGTTGAGGTCCCCTCTGCCAAATATTACTAACATTAGATTACATTAAAATGTATTGTCATCATGCAGCACAAAGTACAGTACAACGAAAAGAAGTTTGGCGTCCAACCAGAATGCAAATGTAACAGTAAAGTGCAACAGTAATATACAATGTACAGGTGATTAAACTGGGTATGAAATATAAACGAGTACTACTGAGTAATAATAGTGCTAATCAGATGTATGTACAGAGTTGTAGTATTACTGTGTACAGTGATACAGGTATAAAGTCATACTGACCAGCAGTGTAACTAGTAAGAGTAGGTAAGGGGTATGTACAGGTATGTAAAAGGTTTATATGCAGGTATGTACAGACAGATGTGGATAAATCTATATATATCCGGTAAGAATACAAAATAGATATGGCACATACAGCATTATGTGCTATCATGCAGAGTTATATAATAATAATAAGTTGGATTTGAAGAGAGAAGCACCTTTCAGACTCAAGGACACTGTACAAGGAGAGAGAAGCTATATAAAAGAAAGGGTAAATAAAAATTAGAAAAGAAAAATGATGAATGTGTGTATAGCAACAACAGGAAAAAACAAATAAGATAAAAAAAAAAGGAAGCAAGGTGCTGTCAATTGGATGAAGTGGTAACAAGAAAGTTAACAAAAACATAAAACATATGGGTTATATGTAGGTGTATAAGGTATATAGAAGGATTATATGCTGTTCGAGAAGTTCCAGTCAGGCTGTCGCTCGTCCCACAGCACGGAAACAGCTCTGCTCAGGGTGACGAATGACCTCCTAATGACCGCTGATGCAGGATCACCATCACTCCTCATCTTCCTCGATCTGACAGCGGCGTTTGACACTGTGGACCACACCATCCTCCTGGAGCGCCTCCACAGCCCTGTTGGACTGTCGGACCATGCACTGCAGTGGTTCCAGTCCTACCTCTTAGGCAGGACTGAATATGTCTCACTGGGAGGACAAGTCCAGGCTGCGGCAACATTTTAGGCAACCACTTGCGTTCAGCGTTTCTCTGATTGGCCACGACGCCCATGTGACCGCGGCAGCACGAGAGAGCGGCAGTGCGGAAATAGGCTGCATTCTATTGCCATGCTCTGCGACAAACTCTAACCATAACCAACTCCGAAAGAATGCCTTGATTGAATTGATTGAAAACTTTATTAACAGATTGCAGAATGGGTACAATACAGTACAGCTCAATACACACAATTGTTAAGGGGATGCAGACCAGAGAAAGACTTTGGTCTTGTTTACATCAGGGTCCCCCATTTTCAATTCATCAGGACATATATGACATACAGCCTAAACTTAACCCTAACCAACTCCGAAAGAATGCCTAAACTTAACGTTAATAAAAAATGTAAGTGATTCAAACTTGTCACCAACCGCACCGCAGAATCCAGAGCAAGGCGGCGAACGAGTTGAGCTAACCGTCGATGTTAAAAGAGGGGGGATTACGGCTGCATAATGCCGCGGCAGAGCGGAGGGCGTGGCTAGGCGCAAGCTGGTTGCCTAAAATAATGAAGCGGCCTTGCCTGCTGGTATATTGATATAAACATTTGAATGATCATTTATTTGCTTTTAAATGATTTCCCATACCTCTGGCTTCCCTCATTATCTGAGCCGCATACGTTTGATCTGAAAAAGCAGATGTATCAAATAACAAAGTCCCTTCCTACAGTAATAATTGTTACATGACATTTGATTTACACTTTACTTGTTTACTCACCATTCATTAGTCTTTCTGCTGTGGCTTGGGTAACCATGAGGGTTAGCGCTCCAAGAGCGTCTTGGAGTGTCAGTCAGAGCTGCCATTGTCCAAGAGGAAGGTTCTCATTTGGTAGCTTTATATAGGTAAGCCCTAATGAGAAACCACACCTGTTTGATTGGATGATTCTGTGGCACATGTGTATTAAATGATTGGGATTGAGTGGTTCTAAGGAGCCGGCACACATGTTGAGGTAACTATTCCGAATGGCCAATGTACATGTGGTCCGTCTATATCCATGCACCACTAATCCCACTTTAATGATCAGTTCAGTTAAATTCAGATATTTATTGTGGCACAATGGGAAACTTAGCTTGCAGCAAGGCACAATAAAGGTCAATACAGTGGACAGGAATGAGTGTCAGTTCATGTAATAATAAGAAGAAAATAATGAATAATTTTATTTATAAAGCACTTTTCATTGTGAAACAATCTCGGAGTGCTAATACAGAGTGTAATGCAGAGGTAGATGTAAGATAATAATATGTATAATACTATGTCTGATTCATTTATTTATTGCTGTAGACATGGAATGTGTAATATGTTATGTTTACTGTGCTGTGATAAATATATCTGGTAGACCGGACCTGTACTGTAGTGTACCCATTCTGCAATCGGTTAATAAAGCTTTCAATCAATCAAATGTCTCATAACTCCCTGGCTGTCACGTGGAGATAAAGCTGGGAACGAGGTTAGTGGAGCAGCCGAGTGAGAGGTACTGTGGCGCCTCGCTCTGAAGGCTGTGCGTGGCTCTGAGAGGTACTGTGGCGCCTCGCTCTGAAGGCTGTGCGTGGCTCTGAGAGGTACTGTGGCGCCTCGCTCTGAAGGCTGTGCGTGGCTCTGAGAGGTACTGTGGCGCCTCGCTCTGAAGGCTGTGCGTGGCTCTGAGAGGTACTGTGGCGCCTCGCTCTGAAGGCTGTGCGTGGCTCCGAGAGGTACTGTGGCGCCTCGCTCTGAAGGCTGTGCGTGGCTCTGAGAGGTACTGTGGCGCCTCGCTCTGAAGGCTGTGCGTGGCTCTGAGAGGTACTGTGGCGCCTGGCTCTGAAGGCTGTGCGTGGCTCTGAGAGGTACTGTGGCGCCTCGCTCTGAAGGCTGTGCGTGGCTCTGAGAGGTACTGTGGCGCCTCGCTCTGAAGGCTGTGCGTGGCTCTGAGAGGTACTGTGGCGCCTCGCTCTGAAGGCTGTGCGTGGCTCTGAGAGGTACTGTGGCGCCTCGCTCTGAAGGCTGTGCGTGGCTCGGTCCCGCAATATTTCCACGCCTCGTCTCGTCAGATTTTCAGAGCAAGTCTGACAACATTCTAACAGTCATGCAACGTGCTTGGCGAGGCCGTAGTAAAACCGGCGCAGATCTGCGTCCGCCTATCCCATCTCGAACACGCCTGATGTCAGCACACTGCCCACAGGGAAGAACACATTAACCCTCATGAACTGGGTTGGGGTGAACTGGTATGGGGATGATCAGATCATGTGCCTAATCCCAGAGCCGTTGGCAGTAAACAAGCGATCAGTTCAGATTGAACAGGAACTCTGGGAGTTCATCATGGGACAGCTGGATAACAACGAAGCCCGTGGTTACAGACATGAGGACAGTTCCAAGTTTCCCCCTTTAGTCCAGCAACATAGTAGTAGTAGCAACCAATGGCACATGAGCTTGAGAATGTACTTAATGGACATTTGAGTAGTTTCCTAAAGTAGTTCAAATGTGTTAACTGTTGTTAAAAGTTATTTGACTTAATGTCAGTGATAATCTTGGTTTTGTACGAAATACACCATTTGCTATATTTAGTGTTCTTTGTCTGTTTTTTTTTTAGTCATATGAAATCAAGTCTCACATTTGACTTGTAAATGATTATATAAATTGACTGTTGCTTCATTCAAGAGTTAAGATGTTAAGGATACCATCATTAAATTTGTATGACTGTCCTTCAAATATTGTTATTATAGCAAAGATATGGTGTTAAGCAAACATCTGACTATATGTGCAGAATAGATTCTAAAAAGCCTTTAATATTGTTAAAGGTATGAGGTAACACCAGTGACAAAAAGATGGCACAAGCATTCTTTAAGTCAGTGGTCACCAACCTTTTTAAGCCAAAGATCACTTTCTTTTTTTGGTGAAGGCAAGATCTACCTGAATGAATGAATGAATGAAAACTTTATTTAACAGATTGCAGAATGGGTACAATACAGTACGGCTCAATACATACAATTGTTAAGGGGATGCAGACCTGAGAAAGACGTTTGTCTTGTTTCCATCAGGGTCCCCCATTTTCAATTCATATAGACATATATGACATACATGACATACAGATAGTCAGTACTGCTACATCTATACATTTATGACATACCAGATTTGCAAATACAGTACTGTTTGTGATACAGAAGGAGTCAAGAAAAGGGAGTATATACATTTGACGTAGAAACTGTACATTGGAGGTTGGGTGGGGGGGGTTGGGTACATTGGGATATTGACAACCATACTGGGTAATTTACATTGGAGGTGGTTGGGGGGGGGGGGGGGGGGCACACTGTATAAACAAGTAACACTGTACATTGAGGGGGGGGGGGGGAGGAGACACTGTACAAACAAACACAATTGTACATTGAACTATTGACAAAACCATACTAGGTAAATGACTGTACATTGGAGGGGGTTGGAATGATTGGGTTAGGATATTTACAGGGGCCAGTGTTGAATTGCAGTCTCCCGTAGGTGTCCCTTGAGAGAGGTTTTGAAAGTGGGTAGTGATCCACATTCCTTTACAGCTTTGGGTAGGGCGTTCCACATTGATGTGGCATAATTGCGAAACGTGTTTAGTCCCTTATTTGAGCCGAATCTGGGTTTGACATGATTTGTGGAGCTCCCTCTGGTGTTGTGATCGTGGTATTCACTGACCTTTGGGAAGTATTTTGACATGTACATGGGTACCTTGGTCGTGTAGTGTATCTTGTAGACCAGGCCCATTGCAAGTTGTTGTACTCTGTCGTCTACTCTAAGCCATCCTAGGTTGTCGAAGTGGGCAGGGGTGAGGTGGGTTCTAGGAGTAAGGTCAAGCAGTAGTCTGACCAGTTTGTTTTGAGATGTTTGTAATTTTGTTTTTAGCGCCTTTGAGGTGCTTTGAACCTTTGAGGACCTATTGAAGCGTTGAGAGAAAAAGACAGCCAAGATTGTACTTTGAACCAAATTACTTTTATTTGCCTGTATTCTAATTACATGCAATGCTTTGGTCCAACATTAAAACATCAAAGTAGAACTGTAATATGTACTTTCTCAGTCAGTGCTAAGTGCAGTCATCTTATGCAGCATCACTTTTCACAGCAAAACAAAAGTAGAACTGTAATGTGGACTCTCATATATTATTAACATTGACAAAACATATTTACAATGAGCATTTTATAAAGTAGAACTGTAATGTGTACTCAGTCAGTGCCAAGTAATGTGGACTCTCAAGGAAAGATCTAAAAAAATAAATCATTTTTTTAAGGGAAAGATCTACACAGGGAAAGTCTCAAAGATCGACCAGTCGTGACCACTGCTTTAAGTCAAAGTAATTTCTCTTTTTTTTTATCATTAATCTCTCATTTATGTGGATTCATAGTCAAAGGGTTAACCAATATCGTAACTTACGTTTAAATGTAGGAAAATTAACTACATTTTAAGTAGGGATGTCCGATATCGGCATTAAAATGTGATATCGGTATCAGTTTTCAAATTACTTTTTTTTTTTTTTTTTTACATTTCTATAACCTTTATTTACCCAGGCACGTAAGAACAAATTCTGATTTTATTTATAGTCAAAAGTATGCATAATGTTGTGTATATATGTACACATCATTAAATTTAGCTGCTGCGGCTTATACTGCGCCTTATAGTCCGAAAATTACGTAGTCAACACATCTGCATTTTCATTTCACTGGTTTGGGCCTTGGAGTCATTGCTTGGTTCTTGTCCTGATAAGAAAAAAATCATTAGGCTTTACCAAACATGAATTAAGATTCCTTCAGTCTTCTGGTCATATCTATTGATGTTGCATCAAGCCTCAGGTTACCATAAGTCCACACCAATATTCAGACAGGGATAACTTTTATCATCACTGGCAACAGACTAATTTCCAAAAGAGAAACTAAGACATTTGTGTGAAACTAACCTGTGTTAATGACTGAGGACCATGCGTCCCGTTCTTCCATCTCCTGGATCTGTACACATAAAACACTCGATTTATTTAACACTTTCGAGTTGCATCACTGGAATTATGCTGCCTTCAATAACTTCATACTAGGAAAAATCAAAACGGCACATCAACTCGGGAGTTCCTAGTCACAAACCGCTAGGATTTCTGAACCCAGTTCAGTCAAGCAAATTCTGGCTTTTTCTGAGTTGCATCAAGCCTCAGGTTACCATAAGTCCACACCAATATTCAGACAGGGATAACTTTTATCATCACTGGCAACAACACACCGACTCATTTCCAAAAGAGAAACTAAGGACATTTGTGTGAAACTAACCTGTGTTAATGACTCAGTCAGGACCATGCGTCCCATTCTTCCATCTCCTGGTTATATGCTGGATCTGTACATAAAACACATTTGATTTATTAAAAAACACCCAAGTTGCATTTCAGGAATTATGCTGCCTTCAATAACTTAAATTCTGACTTCCTACTAGGAAAAATCAAAACAGCACATCAACTCCGGAGTTTCCTAGTCGCAAACAGCTATGATTTCTGAACCCAATTCAAGCCTCAGCGTAATTTCAACATGGCCACTCGCATCATATAAATATGAGTCATTAGCCGTTTTAAGAGTACATTTGCAAGTATATTAACTATAAGTCACTGTAAAAAAGTTGTTGGTTTAGCATCATCCATGTTTCCCCACTTCCAACCTCAGACCATAAAACAAACTCAACATAACGAAATATTCCTTGATATACATCTATACTACCATGCAGTCGGCTCGGCTGTAGCATCCAAGTTCAACCAAACATCGTTACTTAGGCTATGGTTAGACTAGTGTATTCCTGGCGTTTTTTTTATACGTTTTTGACGACGTTTGATGTCCCATCTACACAGAAATGCGTTTGGCGTTTTTTTGTGGATACGGCTGAAACGCAAAATTGTGTTTGCGTTTGGAGATACGCAAAAAAAACGCTTCGACAACAGCGTGTAGTCAGCACGGAGCAGTTGTTGCGAAAACGCCCATGCGCAGTAGATACCATCTGCGTGCCCTTCCGGTGACAACAGTGTGTGTGTTTGGGACATAGCTCCGTGTCCCAAATAGCTTCAGCTACCATGTGTTGTCAAGTTATTGTTATAAGGACCCCAGTCCAAGCTACAACAGTCTGCATTCCCTTAACAATTGTTTGTATTGAGCCGTATTGTATTGTACCCATATGCAATATGTTAAATAAAGTTTACATCCATTCATTCTGCTAGCATTACCGATTGCATGAGCAGCTGGCTAACGTGAGCTATCAGGATTCAGACCCCGTTAGCTCAGAGTTCCTCTTTCAACTTAACAAGCATTAAACAAAATGGCCCAGTCATCTATTCACCTTTGTTTAATACACACAGCGTTGTCTCTAATGTTATCTAACTACTGATAGCTCGCGATATCATCAGTTTCGTGCTGGCTAAGTAGCGTGAGCTAACGTTAGCTTCTAGCCACAATGCTATATTGTTATAATGGCATACTCCATTGACGTTAGCATGCAGCTAACAATGCTACCGATCGTTTTTTAGACTAAACTATCCGCTCTTGGTGGTCACTTGTGTTGATGTTAGTTTTGTTTCATCAACAAATGACAGGCAGAACACAGTGAATGTATCCGTTTTGTTTATTGCACTTTTATTAGGCTTTGCTGAAAAATTATTGCTGCATTGAGTAAATGGTGACAAGATGGTGGCGCGGCATAGGCGCCTGCCTTATTGACATTTTCTTTGCTGGAGCTTCCACCAGGAAGTGTATTGGCACATTCGTTCTGATTGGTTGAAATTGCCTTCATGTTTGCCACCTACTGCCACCTACTGCTTTGGCAGTGTACTACATCAGTGTGCTCGGCTGACAAAAACAAAAAAAAAACGAAAATGTGACTCGAGGCGCATGAGGTCGCGGCGATACGCGGCGATACGTATAAGAAAACAATACGAAAGGTGTAACCGCAGCCTTAGACTGGACGTCTCAGAGGAAAGGTTTGCATCGTCAGTTATCGCATCAGACGGCACTTCCAGGTCTCATCATTGAACCAACAGCAATTTCAAGAAGTCACCCCAAAGTACTTACCATTCAACAGGCTTCATCACATTATCCAGTAGAGGGCAGTAGAGGGAAGTGGTCGTCTCTCGGGAACCTGCAACAAAACCAGGTATAATGTTGAAGTCAAGATTCTCAGCCATGACTCTGTTCAGAATAGAGTCTGCAGCAAGTCATCAGATTACAGTGTACTTCCACAGTTAACATTCAGACAGGGATAACAAACTCATCATTGACTTCGCAGACTGTCGACAAAAGGTTTTTTTTTTATGACTTATACTTTATTGCATATTTTTTCTTTTTGCACACAGTACTTCAGGACAATACAATGAATGACATATTTTGCATCAGCATGGGTCAGTCCTGAAGGACAACATAGACACCTGGACCCCCATATGGGGGGGAAGACAGAAAAAAAATAAAAATAAAAAATAAAGACATAAGAATAAGTCAAACTAAACAAACGACAAATTCTACAAAAAATAAAAGAAATAATAATAGATAGATAAACTAGACTAAACCGAGAATAAAATTGGAAGTAATACCAAAACAAAAAGAAAACATCAAACGAAAAAATAAATCTACATTAAAACATAGAGCCAATCTTGTCTACATAAACATGGTGCATTTGTCAGGTATTATATACTCCTGTGCCACGTCGCTGTCTTAGACCAGTGTGCCCCCCCTCCTTTTATAGTGAGTGAAATTGCAGATATTTCCCCCATTTGCTAATATATTTTTCTCCTTTCTCTCCTAAACTAAAAGATATTTTCTCATAGGCAGCTACCCTACCCAGTTCTCCACTCCACTCTCGGAATGATGGGCCTTCTGGTGCCTTCCAGCCTCTCATTATGATCTGTCTGCCTATCATAATACTAGTCTGTATCCAATCAGCTAGGGGCTTTGCGATATGGCTAAGACTGCAGGGATCCCCCAGGATATATAAACCAGAGCAGAACTCATACTCCGTCCCTGTGACCTCTGTGATGTAGTCATGTATGTTACTCCAGAAGTCTCTGATTTTCGGACATGACCAGAGTGCATGGACTAGATTGTTAATTAAATGTCACTTACATTGCTAGGCTGGGTCCTTCCATGCAGCCTCCCATGGGACCACCATCTCTGTGGAACAGAAAACAACATCGGACACAGAAGCAAACCGGTCCACTCATGGAATGAACCGCATGTCTGTTACAAGTGTGTTCTCGGTCATTCAAATACCCGGTTATGTAAAGGTTGCATCACAGACAACACAAGGTTAAAAAAAATAAAAATAAAAAATGGACACATGTAGGGGCCAGGCACACACAAAATATGAATATGGCCCTTGTTCCACTTGGGTTTTAAAGACTTCATTCACCTGTCATAGGGAGGGGGGATACAGTCATACACCTTCAGTCTCTCCAGGGCAGCCTGTCCTCGCTTGGTCTTGTGAGGGAGCATACCTGGTTTGTAGACAACAGAAAAAAAATTAGGATTCTAAATCGCATGTTAGAAAACCAATAGCAATACCATGCATGTTAGTGGTGTGATATGTTCTTTGACCCAAGCAGTAGCACATTATGTCCTGAACTCGACTCAGCAATCAGATCCGTTAGGTTTGTCTCATCAATAGATCAGTTTTGGGATAAAGTGCTCATCACAGTAGAGCACTGGACAAATGTGCCGGGTAACATGAATTCTTAATGAATAAATCTTGCAACAAGGTCCAAAAGCCTCATAATATCTAGTATCTTTTGATCATCTTCTTGTAAATTTCCGGCAGACTAGACACCTTTTGGCGTATTGCTGCCTAACTACAATCGTCGTCTTCTTGAGGTTTGACGGCGGCCGGCCACCATTCGTATGGGGCATTACCGCCATCTTCTGGTATCCTTCACCTACTACAATGTCCATATTCCTTCCCCATCATGTAGTGCAGCTAATGCTGCTCCTCTCTGACTGAGCCCCCCTCTGAGAGACACTCCTCTCCTCCTATGGGCCGACTGGACTTCTTGGTCATTCACAACCCCCTTCTCCAATTCCCTAACCACTTCCCCCCCACCCCCCACATCAGACCCTCCATGCCCAAATGTTGAACTGCCACTCTAACAATCACCTTAATCCTCATTCCTCTCCGTCCTGCCCTCAACCAAAGCCATAGCATTAACAACCCCTGCCACAAAGGCGTATGTTTTGATCCCTCCATGCCAATCTTAAAATCCTGCTACTTTCCTCAGTCAAATTACATTAAACCCATTTACATGCAGCAAAAATATAAACATGTTGTCATTTGCCTAGTCCATGATTGCTTTGGAAGGAGAAACCTTTTCCTACCATTTATAAAATGTAAATTACAGTTTGCGGTTGGGTGGTGTACATCTGGGGTCCAGTGGTTTTAAAATGTTACCTCGGACAGTCCTCCAGAAGACTCTGCTGGGAGCTCTGAAGTGGTACGGTCCACGACAAGGATTGGCGTTCATCCTTACGCAGGAAAGACGGGTACTTCACTGTTCAGACACAAAAGACTACTTTAATCAAATTAAAGCTATGCCCAACAGCCAGTAATGTGGAAAAAATTGATTTAGTATGCAATGCTCATGTCTCAGATGGTAGTGCATGTAAAGTATTCTCATGGTCGTTAGACTCGAATAATTTACTGTGGTTAAACATCACTGACGATAAGCAACGCAGCAAAAGTCAACCCGGAGATATGACAACATTTACTCACGTTTGCTGCGGTAGAAATGGCCAGAGACGTTGATCCCCTCGCATCTCACCACGACGACTTTGTGGCCTGAGAGGAAAACATTTGTTCTGTTCATTATAGCCAGTCTCAGGTAGTAGTCATGTCATCAAAAGGAGATGCTAGCACTTCACAACGCACAAAATGCTTAGTTTTCTATCATCAAGCGGTAGAGGCTGTATTTCCCCCAAAATTAAGTTCAAACAAACACCATGTAAAAATTACATTTATGTAATCAGAATCGTCCATTTATAAACACTCTGCCGCCTCCATGACCCCACGTCTTCATAATCACACCCAAAACATTAACATCTTAACTTCAGGCAAGTTCACGTTTATATTATAATGTGGTATTTAAGCTGGTTAAATAAATAGCCTACTACTTCATCTAGAAACACAAAGGATATCTTCTGGAACAAGGCACAGGACTTTTGACTGCGATTGTGCGAAATAAATGTAAGGACAAACGGTCCTACAATTTAACACTTAATTACAAGTTGGATCATTTAAAAATAAGTCAAAAAGACAATTGCTGGAAACGACAATGGACTTGGCTCAGAAATCAGATCCGAAAAGTTTATCATCAAGAGATGATCAGTTTCGTGATAAAGATGTCATCAGCGCTAATCAAGGGGCAGCCGTTATGAAACCACTGTGATGATGGCCCAACAAAGCCAAGTAAATATTATGGTATAATGGTCTCACCAGTCTTGAGCAGTAGTCATTCTTCCTGTCTTTTTAACTTTCTGTCTAAGTGCATGTCACCAGAAAGGCTTTCGAAATAGTGAAATGCAACGTTGGCCTCAATATTTTCAAAACAAATTATATAAAAAGGTTATGAAATGAAGAATGTGATCAAATATGTAATGAAAACTGGAGCGTAACAGTAAAGGGGTCCCCACACGGCGAGCGATTTTAGCCAGGCGACCGATTTTTTTAGCGAGCCGACAGACAGAATTGTATCGCCTTCATTGTTATGAATGAGAGAACCCACACGGCAGGAGATTCTGAAGCGACGGTCGCGCAGCTATTTCTGTCGCCTCGTTCAAAATCGCCTCGATCCTATTTTTGGAGGCGACGGCAGGCAGGACAATGAGGAAATAACATGACTTCTACAGTAGTTCTACTGGTGTATCATTTGTACACCATTAATGTATCATTCAATACATGACCTCATCCTGACCTCTGACAAGTCCAAGATCGCCAATAAAGGGGTTATAGCATGCGGGTTAAGTGATCATTATATGATATTCTGTACCCGCAAAAAGCTAAAACAAAAGGCTGGCTGTCACAAAACAGTCACATCTAGAGACCTAAAAACCTACTCTAGCGAGGCCTTTAACCTTGAACTGGAGGGTCTGGACTGGTCAGATGAGCTCAATGGTACACTGGTTGAAGAAACATGGCTTGGCTTCAAAACCAAATTTTCAACGATACTAAACAACATGGCCCCCCTAAGAACCACCAGGGTAAAAAATCGCGCTGAGCCGTGGATGCACGCTGAAATACTGACCGCTATGAAAACCAGAGACAAAAAATGCTCTGAGTTTCGTAAAAGTCAGTCAAAGCTTAACATAAGCACGAGCAGTGAACTCCAAGCCCACGTGACTGAACTCAAACTGCAAAGAAACAGACTAAGAAATGATGTAAACTCCATGATCAAAACAGCAAAGAAAAAATTCATCAATGACAAAACCGAGGAAAACAAAAACAAACCGCGTGAACTTTGGAAATTACTCAATAACCAACTAGGCTGCAGTAAAAAACTTAAAACCAGATTCTCAAACATAAACATAAAGACGGACAACACGCTCATCACAGAAAAGCTGGATGTAGCCAATTACTTAAATAGTTTCTTCACAAACATAGCCACAACACTGGTAAACAAACTACCCTCCCACTCAGGGCATTATGGGGTAGAACACATAGTAGCTTACTACAAAAACCTAGGGGTCCACAAAGACGACTTCAAACTGGAAATGGTAACAACAGATGAGGTACTCAAAAAACTGAGCGCCCTCCAACCTAACAAGGCCACTGGCCATGACAACATCCCCTCCAAATTCCTCAGAGACTCAGCAGCCGCCATCACCCCAGTCATCACACACATAATAAACCTCTCTATAAAACAGGGACACGTCCCCAAGGACTTCAAAATAGCGAGAGTGACCCCTCTGCACAAAAAAGGCAGTAAATTAGACCCAGGCAACTACCGCCCTGTTTCTATCCTTACCTCCATCTCGAAAGTCATGGAAAAAATTGTATACGAACAGGTCGAAAAATACCTTGCGGAAAAAAATCTAATCTACGAATTCCAATCTGGCTTCAGAACATCCCACTCCACTGACACATGCCTTCTCTATTTAAACGACCACATCAAACAAGAGGTGGACGCGGGCAAATACTGCGGCATGGTCATGCTGGACCTACAAAAGGCCTTCGACACTGTCAATCACACCATTCTGATTGACAAGCTAAAAGCAATTGGTTTTGATAGTCTATCAGTGAGCTGGATGCAATCCTACCTGGAGGGGAGAGAGCAGATGGTGGAGGTAAACGGTACCCTATCCCCCCCCCTCACAGTAAACTGTGGTGTTCCACAAGGAAGCATACTAGGTCCGCTACTGTTCCTAATTTATGCAAATGACATGTCGTCAGCTTGTGACTGCAACTTGTTCCTGTTTGCGGACGACTCAGCCCTGCTGGTCTCTGACAAGAACAAATTACAGGTTGAAAAAACCCTCAGCTCAGAACTAAGCAAAATCTGCATATGGCTCGCTGATAACAAACTATCATTACACATGGGCAAAACAGAGTCCATTCTCTTCGGTTCAAATAACAAACTCAGCAAGACCGACGGCTTCTCAGTTACAGTGGGTGACAATATTGTCACAAGGAAAGAAGATATTACCTACCTGGGTTCCATCCTAGAGGCAAATCTTTCCTGTGACAAAATGGCATCCAATGTAATAAAAAAAGTCAACCAACGAACTCGTTTCTTGTACCGGATCTCCTCACTGGTAAACAAGAATACCCTGAAGACTCTAGCAGGAGCACTCATTCAAGGGTACTACGACTATGCTTGCACCTCATGGTACCAAAGCACCTCAAAGGCGCTAAAAACAAAATTACAAACATCTCAAAACAAACTGGTCAGACTACTGCTTGACCTTACTCCTAGAACCCACCTCACCCCTGCCCACTTTGACAACCTAGGATGGCTTAGAGTAGACGACAGAGTACAGCAACTTGCAATGGGCCTGGTCTACAAGATACACTACACGACCAAGGTACCCATGTACATGACTAAATACTTCCCAAAGGTCAGTGAATACCACGATCACAACACCAGAGGGAGCTCCACAAATCATGTTAAACCCAGATTCGGCTCAAACAAGGGACTAAACACGTTTCGCAATTATGCCACATCAATGTGGAACGCCCTACCCAAAGCTGTAAAGGAATGTGAATCACTACCCACTTTCAAAAACACTCTCAAAAAACACCTAAGGGAGACTGCAACTCGAAACTGGCCCCTGTAAATGTCCGAACACAACCCCCGCCAACACCCCCCCCCCCCCCCACTCCTACCCCCCCCCCCCCCCCAACCACCTCCAATGTACAGTCCCACCCCCACCTACCCAATCCAATGTACAGTTTCTACGCCTAATGTATATACTCTTTTCTTTCTGGACTCTTTTTGTATCACAAATACAGTACTGTAATTGCAAATCTGGTATGTCATAAATGTATAGATGTAGCAGTACTGTCTATCTGTATGTCATGTATGTCATATATGTTACGATGAATTGGAAATGGGGGACCCTGGTGGAAACAAGACGAAAGTCTTTCTCTGGTCTGCATCCCCTTAACAATTGTATGTATTGAGCTGTACTGCACTGTACCCATTCTGCAATCTGTTAATAAAGTTTTCATTCATTCATTCATTCATTCATTCATTCATTCATTCATTCATTCACATTCATTGATCAATAACCTCCGTATTATTACCATGCTACTTATGTTCATTATTATTAATGGAAACAATTTAAATAAATAACGTTAGTTTGAGAAGCTGTAGTGGCCGCTTGTCATTAACTAATAAATGAACAATGCGCCACGATGCATCTACTAGTGTTTTTATACTCGGGTAACAAAAGAAGTTGTGGATGTTGACAGAGTTTAATGTCCAGGCTGCAGCTGATGTAGTTTGTAAGGTTTATTGTCCAAAGAAAATTATGGTTGAGAACAAAACAGTTTGCGTCTTCCGTGAAAAATACACTCTCTCAGCAGCTGCATAACATTACTTGTCCAATCATTGGTAATGAACGTATCGTAGCGATCAGGCATGCAGTAATGTCAGGAAGAATGAGGAGAGGTTGTATTCGTATATGGTGGTTTAATTCCAGCTCAATATGGGTTTTACAGGTTAATATTCCCTCGTAACGCGCAACACAGCTACCTGCTAGTGCTAGTGAAGAGCTGCTAATATGCTCACTTCACAACAACATGACGTCCGGTCCCGGCGGTCCGTCCTCCTATATCTCCCGGGGGGAAACAAGTAACCACACCCCCAGCTAGACAGAGCGACGGTCGCCTCTGGTGTGGGGGGATAAGCGATTGTCGTTGAGCAACAGGCGATCGCATCGCCAGGCGACGTCTGTCGCCCGCCGTGTGCAGACCACTTAAGAAGCATTTTGTATGAAAGTATTCTGTACTTCTGTATGACAACTATTAAAGAACTTGAACTTGAAAACGGAGCTCAACGCAGACATTTGATCGTAGAAATCAGTTTGTTTCCCCCATACCAAGATGGCGGCGGTCTCGTGACGTCAGAGTGTCTTCGAGACAAGCATGGCAAGTAATGACCTAACGTGGAAACAGTTAAAACTTCAACAACCTGTCGTGAATGCTCAAGCTAAATATCTCTAGTCCACGAATCACACTCGACTCGAGTAACTTCTGTAAAAACTGCATGATATGATGCACGTGTTGTGCTGTAGACCTCGAGTTAGCTGCTGTGCTAGCTAACGTTAGCTGTAAAGCCACGGCCCGGTCAACAACGTTAATATAATATAATACTCACATCAGGAAATGCTCGTTGACGGTGGATGGTCTGTAGTACTTGAGCAAATGTTTCGACATGAATACATAGTTAAATGTAGCGTACGGACAGTGGGGTTAGATAACCTAAGTTGCTTGTTAGCTAAAGACAAACTAGCGACGCGACGAGGCGCCTCTGCAGCTGAGAGAAGAGACGCGACAGGAGGAGCTATTTATACTCTGACGGAGGAGCTGCGTCACTTCTTCTTCTTCTTCTTCTTCTTCTTCTTCTTCTTCTTCTTCTTCTTCTTCTTCTTCTTCTTCTTCTTCTTCTTCTTCTTCTTCTTCTTCTTCTTCTTCTTCTTCTTCTTCTTCTTCTAATGTTTATTGGCGGTTGGTAACGTTGCTGAGAGAGAGAGAGAGAGAGAGAGAGAGAGAGAGAGAGAGAGAGAGAGAGAGAGAGAGAGGAGGAGCTGGAGCTGAGCTCACTTCTTCTTCTTCTTCTTCTTCTTCTTCTTCTTGTGCACATTTTTAGCTATTATGTTTGTTTTTTCGACTTTTTTTATTAAATCATCACTGGCGGGTATGTCATACGACCGCCAGACACTTATGGACCTAAACTCCGGACTCAAATTGGAGTTGGGAGACACTTTATGCCCAGAAGGGCTAACAGAAATCAAGCGGGAGAACGGCAACAAAGGAAACGGCAGAAAGAAACATAGAGGTAGACGAGGCGGTATCAGACTTAGATTAAAAAGATCTGCTTACCGTCCAGCAATTCCATCCATCTTTCTGGCGAATGCACGTTCGTTGGAGGGAAGGATGGACGACTTGAGAGCGAGGGTCCGATTCCAACGGGAGATGAGAGACGTTAATATCATGTGTTTCACTGAGACATGGCTCAAGCCAGCAACGCCGGACAACAGCGTCTCTCCATCGGACAATTTCACCGTCCTGAGAGCAGATCGCACGGCAGCCTCTGGGAAGAGCGTCGGAGGTGGGGTCTGCATCCTCACGAACAATCTCTGGGTTAATCCCAAGGAAGTACATGTCCTCTCAAGTTCATGCTCCCCAGATATGGAACATCTCCAGATCCTGTGTCGCCCGTATCACCTACCCCGTGAGTTTACCGCGGTCATTTTATCCGTCGTGTATATTCATCCACAGGCAAATACCGGCAAAGCGCTGGGGGAATTACACGACCACATCAACAAACAGCAGATCAAGCACCCGGAAGCCGCGACGATAGTGACTGGTGATTTCAACCAGGCAAACCTGAAAAAAGTGATGCCGACTTTTTTTCAGCACATCGCCTGCTCCACAAGAGGGGGGAACACACTCGACCACTGCTACACCCCGTTCAGAGCTGCCTACAAGGCTGTAGCGGCTCCGCCACTGATGGGCTCTGTAAGCGCGAGCGATCACGACTCCATCTTTTTAATCCCAGCATACAAACAGCGATCACGCGAAGCCGTCGTGTCACGTGAGACAAAAAAGTGGTCTGACGAATCAGAGGCCGAGCTCCGTGACGCGTTCAAGGATACAGACTGGGACATGTTTGAAGGAAGCGCCAGTGACGTCAGCGAGTACGCTGATACCGTTGTAAGCTACATAACTACAGTGGCAGACGGCATTGTCCTCACAAAGACGGCGCGGGTTTTCCCAAACCAGAAACCTTGGGTGGACAGCACTATAAGAACAGCCCTAAACTCACGCACCACGGCTTATAACCTGGGCAGAGAGTCAGGAAATATGGAAGAATACAAGGCTTCAGTCTACACTCTGCGCAAGGCTGTTAAACTTGCTAAGAGGACATATGCTGAGAAACTGGAGACACAAATGGCACAAAACGACACAAGAGGCTTGTGGAGGGGACTGAAGACAATAACTGACTACAAAGTCAGCGCCCCCGCAATGGGGAGCGACGACGCCTCTCTAGCGGACAAACTCAACTCCTTCTACGCTCGGTTCGGTGTAGACAGTGTCGCCGCTAGCCCTCTGGCTAGTGACGTCACTGGCGCACCGGCTGTTGTGGAGGGGGGGGGGCAACCGCGGGGGGGCGGGGGCGCTCTCTCGTTGTCGGAACACAGTGTGAGAAGAGCATTTATGCAGGTGAACACCAGGAAGGCTGCAGGCCCAGATGGTATAACAGGACGCATACTTAAGTCCTGTGCAAACCAGCTTGCCCCGGTGTTCACCGCCATATTTAATCAATCCCTGGCGGAGTCAGTAGTCCCTGCCTGCTTCAAGATGTCTACCATCATCCCTGTACCGAAGAAACCCTCCCCAACATGTCCAAATGATTACAGACCGGTGGCACTCACCTCTGTGGTCATGAAATGTTTCGAGAGGCTGGTCAAGGACCACATTTGTGCCTCTCTCCCCAGTGATATGGACCCTATGCAATTTGCATACAGGACAAACAGGTCCACTGATGACGCGGTCTCCCAGGTACTGCACAGCACTCTCTCCCACCTTGACCGTCAGAAGGGGGGCTATGTGAGACTGTTGTTCATTGACTACAGCTCAGCGTTCAACACCATAGTCCCCACCAGACTGGTGGACAAGCTGATCGAGCTAGGCCTGAGCTCCGCCCTGAGCGCCTGGGTACTGGACTTTCTGAGTGAAAGACCCCAGGCGGTCAGGGTGGGGGGTCAGACCTCCAACACCATCACCCTGAGCATCGGGTCCCCCCAGGGCTGTGTTCTAAGCCCCCTGCTGTACTCACTCTACACACACGACTGTGTGGCCAAGTTCAGCTCCAACTCCATTGTGAAGTTCGCCGACGACACGGTGGTGGTGGGGCTGATCTCGGACAACGACGAGAAGGCCTACCGGGAGGAGGTTGAGGTACTGGAACGTTGGTGCCAGGACAACAGCCTGCTCCTGAACATTGGTAAAACCAAGGAGCTGATCGTGGATTATAGGAGAGGACAGCGGGAGACACACACACCACTGAGGATTAACGGGGCTACCGTGGACAGGGTGAGCAGCTTCAAGTACCTGGGGGTCCACATCTCAGAGGACCTGACATGGTCAACACACATAGGCACAGTAGTAAAGAAAGCGAAGCAGCGCCTCTACCACCTGAGACAGTTAAGGAAGTTCAGAGTATCGGGGAAGATACTCCAGTCCTTCTACTCAGGAGCTGTAGAGAGCATCTTGACCGGAAACATCACTGCCTGGTATGGGAACAGCACGGCACAGGACAAGAAGGCCCTACAGAGTGTGGTGCGCTCAGCCGAGCGTACCACGGGTATTGCGCTACCTCCCCTGCAGGCTCTATACAACAAGAGGTGCAAATCCAGAGCCGGCAGGATAATGAAAGACCCCCACCACCCCAATAACAGCCTGTTCCAGCTGCTGAGGTCAGGCAGACGCCTGCGAATTCTAGAGACTAAGACGGAGAGGCTTAGGCTAAGCTTCTTCCCCCAGGCCATCAGAGCCTTGAACAATGAACATTGAGAGACACAGAAACTGAACTATCCACACACAAGTACATACACGACACGCACGCTGAGCACGCTCACACACTAGCAGCCACTTTAACACTCATGCCGCACACACGCACACTTATGGCCAGAGGAAAGGCCACTTAAAGTAGTATAACATCAGGAACAGTGTATTGCACTACTAAAGCTAACTAGCATGTCCTATATGCTCTGTAAATACTAATGTACAGATACCGAGATGGCACACCATGTACCTGTTATTGCACTGTTTATTGGATTCTATTAATATGTTGTACCACTGTATTTTATTGGATTCTATTATATGTTGTACCACTGTATTGCACATCGTCGCGGGCAAGACCAGCCGCATTTCATTGTATACCTGTATGCCGTGACAATTAAAACTCTTGAATCTTGAATCTTGAATCTTCTTCTTCTTCTTCTTCTTCTTCTTCTTCTTCTTCTTCTTCTTCTTCTTCTTCTTCTTCTTCTTCTTCTTCTTCTTCTTCTTCTTCTTCTTCTAATGTTTATTGGCGGTTGGCACTAACGTGTTGGTGCATTACCGCCACCTACTGAAATAGATTTTGGAGCTAGATGGATTATGCACATGATAATCACTATTCTACACTACTCTATATCCTACCACTCAGTCAAACCTGTACTATTTAGAAGAAAAAAATGGCCCTATACCCCACATTCCCTGAACTCAGTCGCAACACTTCTCTTGCCCTACCCAAAGCTGTAAAGGAATGTGAATCACTACCCACTTTCAAAAACACTCTCAAAAAACACCTACGGGAGACTGCAATTCGAAACTGGCCCCTGTAAATGTCCTAACACAACCCCCTCCAATGTACAGTAAAAATGACCAAGTATGGTCTTGTCAATATTCCAATGTATGTACAGTTTCTACGTCAAATGTATATACTTTTTCTCTGGACTCTTTTCGTATCACAAACAGTACTGTATTTGCAAATCTGGTATGTCATAAATGTATAGATGTAGCAGTACTGTCTATCTGTATGTCATATATGTCATATATGTTACGATTAATTGAAAATGGGGGACCCTGATGTAAACAAGATGAAAGTCTTTCTCTGGTCTGCATCCCCTTAACAATTGTATGTATTGAGCTGTACTGTACTGTACCCATTCTGCAATCTGGTAATAAAGTTTTCAATCAATCAATCAAACCTCCAGCTTGATGTGGTCTCTCTCTAACCTTTCTTTGAGGATCTGTCTCTCTTCCCTATACTTGCTGCTACACTCCACTAACACATGCTCCACTGTTTCCTGCCTACTGCAATACTCACACCTACCCGTCTCATGCTTGCCCATTATCCTAAGTGTACTATTTAGCCCTGTGTGTCCTAATCTCATTCTTGATACAATCACTTCTTCCCTCGTACCCCTACCCCCACTTCTCACGTTGAGCTATTTAGTTTATACTCTGTCCTGCGTCATCATACCCACGTGACTAGCTGCTGACCAGTGGTCGAAGGCAATGCACCGATGAATGAATGAATGAATGAATGAATGAATGAACGAACGAACGAACGAACGAACGAACGAATGAATGAAAACTTTATTTAACAGATTGCAGAATCGGTAAAATACAGTACGGCTCAATACACACAATTGTTAAGGGGATGCAGAAAGACGTTTGTCTTGTTTATATCAGGGTCCCCCATTTTCAATTCATACACAACATACATGACATCATGACATTTATGGACATGACATACAGGCAGGGGTGTAAAAAGTACCCAGAAATTATACTTAAGTGAAAGTATGGGTACCGTCTCAAAATCGGACTCAAGTAAAAGTCAACGTATCTGGCTAAAAACACACTTGAGTAAAAGTCTAAAAGTCCTACTTTTAAATGTACTTAATACAGAGGTGCTTCACAGCGCGTCTCAGGCGAGAGCGTAAAGGGGGGCGTAATAGCATAGGTCAGTAGCCAATCAGAGCGCAAAACGGAAACCCGGAAACACGAACGCGTTGGTAAAAGCATACACGCCTTCTGTCGCACTCTCTCCAACCGCACGTCTCAACCGAGCCTGGTCAAGGGGGAGGGGCTAGGCCCAATGTGGAGTGACGTCCCCTCTCCGCCAATCAGCGCGCGCCGCGGTCTGTCGCTGCCACAGGCTTGCCCCATGTGAGTAGGCTGGTAAAGATATGCCTCCTAAAGTGTGAAAACGGAAGTACAGGAAGTACCGGCTACAGGCTTTCCGGTTTCGACAAAACAATTATAGAAACGTGTGAAGTGCACAACATTTCCTCGTTTAAGCCACTGCACCGGCTTTGCCTGAAGAATTTACTACATGACCGGGACGTTCTAGCTTGTTTACCGACAGGATTCGGGAAAAGTTTGGTCCGTTCGGAGGCAGCTTCCAGGGGAAGTACATACACCGGAAATTCTACCCCACAGACACTTTCGGCAGTAGTTCTTTAAGAATAGTATAGTATAACTTGAGATTGTATAATATAGCATGTACATAAAGACCCAGTGCCTCATCCGTAGCTGAGCCGTATATTGCACTACCACAGGACCTAGCATGTCCTACCATGCTCTGTAAATAACTTATGTACATATACCGATATGCCCTACTCTGTTTACTTGTTTTATTGCACAATGTCGTTCTATTGGATTCTATGTTATTACTATTGTAATTATGCACATCGTTGCGGGCAAGACCACCCGCATTTCATTGTATACTTGTATGCCGTGACAAATAAAACTCTTGACTCTTGACTCTTTACCAGTCTTTATCTCATGGAGGAGATAAAACTGGGACCGAGGTTACCGTGTGAGGATGAATGAATTAATGAATGAATGAATGAATGAATGAATGAATGAATGAATGAATGAATGAATGAATGAATGAATGCATGAAAACTTTATTGAACAGATTGCAGAATGGCGTACAATACAGTACGGCTCAATACACACAATTGTTAAGGGGATGCAGACCACCAGAGAATGACTTTCGTCTTGTTTACATCAGGTCCCCCATTTTCAATTCATAGGATCGCTCCGGGACTGCAGCTGGACCCTACTCCCCTGTTGAGGAGTAGCGGCCCACTGCGGCTGCGCAGCCCGGCGTCGCCCAGTGCCATAGCAACGGGGGCAGAGCGAGCATCAACATGGCAGCACTGGTGAGTGATGCTGTAACCAGGCTAGCTCTCTGATATAAACTCATAATATCGGCGGTTAGATTAAACTCAGTAGGAACTCCTGTCGCCGCTGAAACAGCCGACGGTCATCTACTGACGTCAGAGACCAACACAGAGCTAAATGTTAAGGGTTAATAAGGGTCGGAGCCAGCTACGCTAGGTTAGCTGAGGAGCTAACGGTCAATAATAACAGCAGCTCTGACGACAGCTATCATCAACAGCAATACTGATGATAATAATAATAATAATACAGTTTAGTCAGTCTGTGTGCTGTGTGTGTCAGTCATCTGTTGGCTAACCTCCCCATCATATGTATATTTCTCTCCCACCCCCCTCCTAATGTACAGTCTCCTCCCCATCATATGTATATATTTTCTGTTAGGATCTATGGGTAACAGTACTGTATATTTGCATATCGTATATGTCACAAATCAAATCACATTTATTTGTAAGGCCCGACGACAACACACGTTAATGTCCCCATGGGCCGGATGTATACAAATGTAACAGTACTATATACCTGTATACCTGTCCCTATGCCATACATGTCATGTATGTTGTGTATGTCATAAATGTCACTATGAATTGAAAATGGGGGACCCTGATGTAAACAAGACGAAAGTCTTTCTCTGGTCTGCACCCCCTTAACAATTGTGTGTATTGAGCCGTACTGTATTGTATTTGTACCCATTCTGCAATCTGTTAAATAAAGTTTTCATTCATTCATTCATTCATTCATTCATGTGTGTCAGTCGTCTGTTGGCTAACTCCCATACCCACCTTCAAAACCGCTCTCTAAGAGCACCTACGGGAGGCTGCAATTCATAACTGGCCCCGGTAAATGTACCCCCCCCCCCCACCCAACCCCCTCCAATGTACATTTTCTTCCCCCTCAAATGTATATATTCTCGTTTAGAAACTCTGTCTCATAAACAGTACTGTGTATCTGTATGTCGTGTATGTCATAAATGTATAGATGTAGCAGTACTGTATCTGTATGTCATGTATGTCATATATCTGTTACGATGAATTGAAAATGGGGGACCCTGATGTAAACAAGACGAAAGTCTTTCTCTGGTCTGCATCCCCTTAACAATTGTGTGTATTGAGCCGTACTGTATTGTACCCATTCTGCAATCTGTTAATAAAGTTTTCAATCAATCAATCAAACATGTTGTGTCTCCAGGCTAATAAACCGACAACCATCAAAGATGCGCTGACCAAATGGGTGAGAAGCTGAGACAGAATTACAGACGGAGCCTAAATTATAAATACATTTCAATTATACAGATATACATTTATATTGTAAATCATTTTATGTTGTACATTATATGTTATAAATGTGTATTATGTCTTGTAATAATCATATGATATATTAGCCCCTTTTGTGACTGTGATGCACAGAGTGAATACACAGTCCCTTGTCCAACCATGTAACATTCCTACAATTAAGTCTGTCTCGCTTGTCTCTATCAAAACGCTTCTCGTACAAGTATCGCAGAGACATTTCAAAGGTACTCACAGTTGCACGAGGGTTTCGGACAGACAAACGCTAGGGTTTGAAAGCTCGGCGTTGCTAATAAACATTTTAAATATTTTTTTTATAAACTGGTCAACACTGCTCAAACCGGCTTTAGCTGCCTGATGCGCCTGCGCTGTGATCACAGCATCAGGCACCCAACGCCGTAAATAAAGCTGTGTTGACCAGTTTATACAAAAAATATTTAAAATGTTTATTAGCAACGCCGAGCTTTCAAACCCTGGCGTTTGTCTGTCCGAAACCCTCGTGCAACTGTGAGTACCTTTGAAATGTCTCTGCGATACTTGTACGAGAAGCGTTTTGATAGAGACAAGCGAGACAGACTTAATTGTAGGAATGTTACATGGTTGGACAAGGGACTGTGTATTCACTCTGTGCATCACAGTCACGAAAGGGGCTAATGATATATCTAATCCCATAGACGCATTCCTGCCCAGTATATATAATTAGTTTATTTGTATTATAGCTAGTTACAATATTTAGACCTCCTGTAATATTATTGTCAATCTATTATGCATGGTGTTGTACTGTATGTGTGTGTGTGTGTGTGTGTGTGTGTGTGTGTGTGTGTGTGTGTGTGTGTGTGTGTGTGCGTGTGTGTATATGTCTGTGTGTATATGTCTGTCTGTCTGTCTGTCTGTGTGTGTGTGTGTGTGTGTGTGTGTGTGTGTGTGTGTGTGTGTGTGTGTGTGTGTGTGTGTGTGTGTGTGTGTGTGTGTGTGTGTGTGTGTGAGAGAGCGAATGTGTATGTGCGTGTGTGTGTGTGAGAGAGATAATGTGTTTGTGTGTATGTATTTGTGTGTATATGTATGTGTGTGTGTGTGTGTGCGCTTGTGTGTGTGTATATGTCTGTGCATATGTATGTGTGTGTCTGTGTATATGTGTGTGTGTGCGTGTGTGTGTGTGTGTGTAGGAGGAGACGTCAGGAGAGAAGGCAGGCGAGGCCTTAGCAGTGAAGCTCTACGGACAGATACCTCCCATCGAGAAGATGGACACCTCCCTGTCCACACTCACCTGCTGCGAGTCTGTCAACATATTACATTCTACTGTCAATATACAATATTACATTATACTGTCAACATACAATATTACATTATACTGTCAACATACAATATTACATTATACTGTTAATATACAATATTACATTATACTGTTGACATACAATATTACATTATACTGTTAATATACAATATTACATTATACTGTTAATATACAATATTACATTATACTGTTGATATACAATATTACATTATACTGTTAATATTAGGGATGTCCGATATTATCGGCCTACCGATATTGGCATTCAAATGTAATATCGGAAAATATCTGTATCGGTTTTCAAAAAAAAAATTATTTGATTTTTTTTACATTTATTTTACCTTTATTTACCCAGGCAAGCAAGTAAGAACAAATTCTTATTTAATTTATTGTCAAAAGTATGCATAATGTTGTGTTAATTCCACGACAAGAGATATGTAATGTTAATTACCTGAAATGATTCAGTTTTTTGGGGGGGAAACCCCGCATATATCGGTATCGGTTGATATCGGTATCGGAAATGAAGAGTTGGACAATATCGGTATATTGGTAAAAAAAAAAGCCAATATCGAACATCCCTAGTTAATATACAATACCAGCATCCTTTATTGGCCATAAAGTGTGGTGCAGTATGGTATTTACAGTATGATATATACAGTATAATATATACAGCATGATATATACAGTATAATATATACAGTATGATATATACGTTCTGGTATATGTGTCTAAGCAGCCTTGGTGTGTGTCTGCTCTGTCCCGTCTACAGGAGACTGTCCCTGTCTACTAACTGCATTGAGAAGATAACCAACCTCAATGGTCTGAGTGAGTATGACACACGGTACTACACACAGTACTACACACAGTACTACACACAGTACTACACACAGTACTACACACAGTACTACACACAGTACTACACACAGTACTACACACAGTACTACACACAGTACTACACACAGCCTGGCCTGCTCCCAATCCCACCTCCTCCATCACTTGGCTCAGGGCTGTTAGGTGAGTGTCTGGTTGGGGGTTAGGTGAGTGTCTGGTTGGGGGTTAGGTGAGTGTCTGGTTGGGGGTTAGGTGAGTGTCTGGTTGGGGGTTAGGTGAGTGTCTGGTTGTGGGTTAGGTGAGTGTCTGGTTGGGGGTTAGGTGAGTGTCTGGTTGGGGGTTAGGTGAGTGTCTGGTTGGGGGTTAGGTGAGTGTCTGGTTGGGGGTTAGGTGAGTGTCTGGTTGGGGGTTAGGTGAGTGTCTGGTTGGGACAGGGGGTTAGGAGCATTGACCTTGGTACTGAGGGGACTAGGGTTAGTGTTGGTTACAGCAGGGTTAGTGTTGGTTACAGTAGGGTTAGTGTTGGTTACAGCAGGGTTAGTGTTGGTTACAGCAGGGTTAGTGTTGGTTACAGCAGGGTTAGTGTTGGTTACAGTAGTCGGGTCCAGGTGAGTGATTTATTGTTTGTTCCAACAGAGAACCTGAGGATATTGTCACTGGGACGAAACAACATCAAGACTCTTAATGGACTGGTGAGTTATATATAAATATTGCTACTACTACTACTACTACTACTACTACTACTACTACTACTACTACTACTACTACTTACTACTACTACTACTACTACTACTACTACTACTACTACTACTACTACTACTACTACTACTACTACTACTACTACTACTACTACTACTACTACTACTACTACTAATTATATTACTACTACTACTACTATCAATAATCTGAATGGTGAGTTTCTCATGTTACGTGTTTGTGTTTGTGTGTGTGTGTGTGTGTGTGTGTGTGTGTGTGTGTGTGATGTGGTACGGAACATATCACCATCTAGTGCAGCAATGTACAAACATGCCAGAGTGAAACCAGAGTGGTTTGGTCTTACCAACGATGTCTTTGCTAACATACCAAATACACCGGACGTTGTTTTTGTTGACACCAGCCACAGGGAGGTGCTGGTCATAGAAGTAGGCTGTACCTTTGATCTGTACATGGACCAGGCCTTCCGGGACAAGTATATCAAATACCAACCACTGCTCAGTGTGATGGCTGACCTTGGGTTAGGTGTAGATATAGTGTACTTGTGTTCGGAAGTCTTGGCCATGTATATAAATGCACCATGACCGGTCTGAGAATTGCTGCAATGTCTAAAAGAAAAGCCAAACAAATTGCCAAATATTGCTCTGTCTCAGCTATTATTGGCAGCTTAGCCGCGTGGAGAAGGAGGTGCTATGTGTTCCCTTAAGTGTTCAGTGCTGCTTGGCCCCGATACATTTGATTCCCTGTTTATGTAATATAATTTGTGGTACCAAAATAAAGTATTAAAACGTGTGTGTGTGTGCGTGTGTGTGTGTGTGTGTGTGTGTGTGTGTGTGTGTGTGTGTGTGTGTGTGTGTGTGTGTGTGTGTGTGTGTGTGTGTGTGTGTGTGTGTGTGTGTGTGTGTGTGTGTGTGTGTGTGTGTGTGTGTGTGTGTGTGTGTGTGTGTGTGTGTGTGTGTGTGTGTGTGTGTGTGTGTGTGTGTGTGTGTGTGTGTGTGTGTGTGTGTGTGTGTACAGGAGGCTGTAGGAGACACACTAGAGGAGCTGTGGATCTCTTATAATCTGATTGAGAAGTTAAAGGGAATCCATGTGATGACGAAACTTAAAGTTCTCTACATGTCCAACAACCTGGTGAAGGAATGGGGTGAGATTATTATTATTATATGATCTCTATTCTATTCTATTCTATTCTATTCTCTAGGGGTGTAACGATGCATCGATTAATCGAAATGCATCGATTCTAATGTGACGATTCAACTGCATCGATTTGAAAATCGATTATAATCTAAATTAACCGGAAAAAAAAGATTTTTTTCTTTTTTTTAATGTTTTTTTTGTGTGTCTATTGTTTTTATTGACCTATAGTCCATTCATGCTGAGTGAATCAGTTCCCACATCTGTATTCAACATTTTTTGGGGGAATTAACTGATTGAAAATGAATCGAAAATGAATCGAATCGAATCGTGGTCAAATGAAGAGATTTCATGATGCATTGAATCGTTGCCTGAATAATCGTAATAGAAATTAATCGTTGTGAGGTCGCATCGTTACACCCCTACTATTCTGTTATAATATATAATATTGTTGTTAGTAATAACAAACCTTTGATCTCTTCTATTCTCGTGTCTTCTGTATTCTATTGTGTTCTACTCTATTTCGTTGTACTCTATTCTCTTCTATTGTGTTCTTTTGTTTGTAGTTCTGGTTGCTGAGCAGATATGACTGTGGCCACTTGGCTGATTTTCATCCATAGTTTGTAGTACATGACATATTATTTACACATTTAGAGGCCAATTAATTCTGTTGCAGTATAACAAACACTACATCCAGTACGTTGCACGTTTTAAATCGCCACCGTGGCGATTAACATAATTTCTCAAGCTAGCTGCCTTGCCTCGCCTGCTGGATGGGATGTTTGTGGTTTAGGGTTAGTCAGGGTTCACACACAAGATCCTTGAAGTGCTTAAAGTGCTTGATTTTTGACAAAAACAATTCAAGGCCTGGAATTCCTTGAAAACGGATTTTTTTTAACAAGGTGCATAAAATGTCCTTGAAATTCAAATCAACCATTCGCATTGAAAGTTTTGTTCATCCATGATCAAATTGTTCTGAATCAAGAAATAATTTCTTTTAAATCTAAAGTGTAACTAATTGTCGGAAATTGGTTTTAAGCCATAAATATTGGATCAGATTTTTTTCCAATAAAAAAAACTGCATTTAAAAGTGAATTGTAACCTTTTCAAATGAAAAAGAGTGCTTGGAAAAGTATGTGAAAGTCCGTGAATTTAATTTTGCAATGTCCGTGGGAACCCTGGTTAACCCTTTCACTGCCACACGGCAGAAGGTTAACCCTTTACGTCAGGAGAGAAGGCAGGCGAGGCCTTAGCAGTGAAGCTCTACGGACAGATACCTCCCATCGAGAAGATGGACACCTCCCTGTCCACACTCACCTGCTGCGAGTCTGTCAACATATTACATTCTACTGTCAATATACAATATTACATTATACTGTCAACATTGCATCGATTAATCGAAATGCATCGATTCTAATGTGACGATTCAACTGCATCGATTTGAAAATCGATTATAATCTAAATTAACCGAAAAAAAAAGATTTTTTTCTTTTTTTTAATGTTTTTTTTGTGTGTCTATTGTTTTTATTGACCTATAGTCCATTCATGCTGAGTGAATCAGTTCCCACATCTGTATTCAACATTTTTTGGGGGAATTAACTGATTGAAAATGAATCGAAAATGAATCGAATCGAATCGTGGTCAAATGAAGAGATTTCATGATGCATTGAATCGTTGCCTGAATAATCGTAATCGAAATTAATCGTTGTGAGGTCGCATCGTTACACCCCTACTATTCTGTTATAATATATAATATTGTTGTTAGTAATAACAAACCTTTGATCTCTTCTATTCTCGTGTCTTCTGTATTCTATTGTGTTCTACTCTATTTCGTTGTACTCTATTCTCTTCTATTGTGTTCTTTTGTTTGTAGTTCTGGTTGCTGAGCAGATATGACTGTGGCCACTTGGCTGATTTTCATCCATAGTTTGTAGTACATGACATATTATTTACACATTTAGAGGCCAATTAATTCTGTTGCAGTATAACAAACACTACATCCAGTACGTTGCACGTTTTAAATCGCCACCGTGGCGATTAACATAATTTCTCAAGCTAGCTGCCTTGCCTCGCCTGCTGGATGGGATGTTTGTGGTTTAGGGTTAGTCAGGGTTCACACACAAGATCCTTGAAGTGCTTAAAGTGCTTGATTTTTGACAAAAACAATTCAAGGCCTGGAATTCCTTGAAAACGGATTTTTTTTAACAAGGTGCATAAAATGTCCTTGAAATTCAAATCAACCATTCGCATTGAAAGTTTTGTTCATCCATGATCAAATTGTTCTGAATCAAGAAATAATTTCTTTTAAATCTAAAGTGTAACTAATTGTCGGAAATTGGTTTTAAGCCATAAATATTGGATCAGATTTTTTTCCAATAAAAAAAACTGCATTTAAAAGTGAATTGTAACCTTTTCAAATGAAAAAGAGTGCTTGGAAAAGTATGTGAAAGTCCTTGAATTTAATTTTGCAATGTCCGTGGGAACCCTGGTTAACCCTTTCACTGCCACACGGCAGAAGGTTAACCCTTTACTATCACACAACCGATGGTGATGCTCCATCAGCGGAGCTAATGATGCTAATGATGGAGCACCGCCGTCGGTTGTGTGATAGTAAAGGGCTAACCTTCTGTATTGTCACAGTGAAAGGGTTAACCGGCTGTCGTGTGGCAGTGAAAGGGTTAGTGGTAGTTATTATATATTATTATATATTCAATGATGCATGATGGTTCTACTCCAGGGGAGTTTGTGAAGCTGGACCTGCCCTGTCTGGCCGACCTGGTGTTCGTGGGGAACCCTCTGGAGGAGAAGTGCTCAGCGGAGGGAACCTGGATGGATGAAGCTTCCAGAAGACTCCCTAAACTAAAGAAACTGGATGGTGAGAGAGAGAGAGAGAGAGAGAGAGAGAGAGAGAGAGAGACAGAGAGAGAGAACAGAGAGAGAGAGAGAGAGAGAGAGAGAGAGAGAGAGAGAGAGAGAGAGAGAGAGAGAGAGAGAGAGAGAGAGAGAGAGAGAGAGAGAGAGAGAGAGAGAGAGAGAGAGAGAGGAGGAGAGTGGAGGGGGGGGGGTGGGGGGGGAGGGGAGAACAGAGAGAGGGAGAGGGAGAACAGAGAGAGGGAGAGGGAGAACAGAGAGAGGGAGAGGGAGAACAAAGACACAGAGAGAGAACAGAGACACAGAGAGAGAACAGAGACACAGAGAGAGAACAGAGACACAGAGAGAGAACAGAGACACATAGAGAGAACAGAGACACAGAGAGAGAGGGAGAACAGAGACACAGAGAGACAGAGGGAGAACAGAGAGAGAGGGGGGGGATAGATGGGGAGAGAGAGGGGGAGAGAGAGAGAATCAGAGAAACAGATATACAGAGGGAGGGAGAGAATCAGAGAGAGAGAGAGAATCAGAGAGAGAATCAGATAAACAGATATACAGAGGGAGAGAGAGAATCAGAGCGAAAGAGAGAATCAGAGAGAGAATCAGATAAACAGATATACAGAGGGAGAGAGAGAATCAGAGAGAGAGAGAATCAGAGAGAGAGAGAGAGAGAGAGAGAGAGAGAGAGAGAGACCGTGTGTTTAATCTACTCTGGTGGTCTGTGTGTTTTAACAGGAACTCCTGTCATCAAACAGGAAGAGGATGAAGGAGAAGCAGACAGCTGAGGCAGCTTCCTGTCTGTCTGCCTGTCTGTCTGTCTGTCTGTCTGTTTGCCTGTCTGCCTGTCTGTCTGTCTGTCTGTGTCTGTCTGTCTGTCTGTTTTTCTCTCTGTCTGTACTTTGTATATTTCTCTTGGTGTTTTGTTTACATCACAGCATCACAACCAGCACAAAGTCACCCAGCGAGCACACAGGTCACAGTATGAACATAACAATCTATTCCACTGTACGAAGGACATACCGCTGGGATAGAATATCTGATCAACAGGACACTAGTGGAGGACCGTATCGTCACAATCGCTGTGAGATCACTTCATCTGAACATTAATCTGGTGGGATCACTTCATCTGAACATTAATCTGGTGGGATCACTTCATCTGAATAATGTGATCTGGTGGGATCGCTTAAAATCGGTGTGAAATTAAAAGTAACGTTACTAGGCGGCCGGGTAGCGCAGCGGACTAAGCGTCTGTCTACCACCACAGAGAGAGTGGGATAGAATCCGGCTGCGTTGCCTCCGGCTTGGCCGACCGTCCATACTGACACGATTGGCAGTGTTAGAGGGTGGGAACCCGGCGAGGGTGGGTCCTGGTCGTTGTAAACAGCGACTCATTTTTTTTTTTTTTTTTTTTTTATTATTGCAAAACAAAAATTATTAAAAGTCAGTACTCAACACACAATGCATAATGAAACTTTCAGTAAAGGTGGTTAAAATACATGCAAGTACAGAAACAAGATAAAACAAAAATAGTCTATAATAACATTTTAACCGTATACAGTGTATATCCAGCGAAATTACAATTATATAAATGTTAGTATAGAATATACCCCTAATACCTATTTTCTAAAACCCTACACACATATGCTCCAGCTCGAACCCCCCCCTCCCGGACCCCCTCTTGGATAGTACCTCCATTATCCCTCACTCCTAACCAGACACTACCATTATAAGCTAGCTTTTATTCTCTCCACCACTTCTACCCACATTGACATTTTGGATTCATTGAGACCCAGAATTCTTGCTGTAGATATTTCTTGATATAAACAGCGACTCCTATAGTTCGGTCGGGGCGCCTGCACAGCAAGGGAAGGATCTGGAGGGAGGTAGTGTGAACCTTCCACACGTTACACCCTCTCAGTGAGAGTCCGCGCTGCCAGGTGAAAAGAAGCGGTGGGCTGGGTACACATGTGTCGGAGGAAGCACGTGATAGTCTCCGCCCTCCCAGACCGACGGTAGGGGGTAGAATGCACAACGACCAGGAAGGGGATTGGGAATTGGCATAACGACTAACATTGGGATGGGAGAAAAACGGAAAAAGAAGGGGGGGGAAAGATAATAAAAAAAAAATATTAAAAAAAATAACGTTACTAATAACTTTATAAGTTACGTCTGGTTCAGGTGAAGCCGACTGCTGATTGGTGGAGAGTTCGGTCCATTTAGCGCTGGCTACTGTATTCAGGCTACCTGATGTGAATGATTGACAGCGACTCGGAGCCACTCAGAGTGTGAGAAGACTTTGGTCTATTTTGAAGCCATTTTGAAATAACAGGTAAACTAGTACTGTCCTGTCTATATGGTGCCACAGAGACCAGTGTAACAGAGTCTGAAGCACAGTGCCATTTGATTTTTATTTGATCTTTATTTATCTCCAACACAACAGACGTACAAATCACAGTAAAGACAAAATGTAAACATTTACATTTACATTTAGTCATTTAGCTGAAACGCTTTTATCCAAAGCGACTTACAAGTTCTGTACGACAGGTCATCAGGAAGGGCACAACTCTATCAGCTGAGTAACAATGTTCATCAAAGTGTTGAGTGCTACAGTGTAGGTTAGTTTATTAGGACAAGTGCATGACAGTACGGTTAGTTAGGGTTAGAGTTTTTATCTTTTTATTTTTTTATTTCAGATAATGGTTGAAGAAGTAAAATATGAAAGAAAAACAATGATATGTTTGACGGATTCTAAGATATGGATGATTCCCCATTCAAAGAGATAGGGGTCAGGGGTCGCGTCTAGACCCCGTTGGCAGGGCAACAGAGTGGACAGACTGTGTCCACAGTCACCTGGTCTGTCTGTCTGTCTCTGATTGGCTGGGACCATAATTCTCCGCCTCTCTCACTTTGTCTGTCTCTGATTGGCTGGCATAATAATTCTCCGCCTCTCTCACTTTGTCTGTCTCTGATTGGCTGGGACCATAATTCTCCGCCTCTCTCACTTTGTCTGTCTCTGATTGGCTGATACTCGTCCTCGACCACTAAAGCACACTGTAGCACAGGACCAAAGTTGTCCCAGAGAGAGATACTGTTTGGTCTATTTTGAAGCTATTTTGAAATAACTTGCTTATTATAAGTTATATGAACAAACACCTGAACATACAACACTGTTATTTACTTGTTATGTTTCTAAATCATCATGTCTGGCAGGTAGTTCTGGCCGTGGCCTCCAGGGGGTGTCTCAGGCCTCTGGAGCTAAAGCACAGTGTAGCACGGTCGTCCACGGGAGTTCACTAATACTCTATTCACCAGAGGTTCTGCACAATGAGAGAACGTATCACGGCTCTATCCTCTCACCTACAGTCGAGACAGTTATGGAATTATGTAGTAAATCATGTCTAAACTATCTTCTCAGAGATGGTCTCTGGGACTAAGGTCTTACATGTCAGTTTAGCAGACCTCTCCTCAGTCTGAAGCACAGTGTCCTGTATAATATATGGCACCACCTTCTAGAGACCAGTGTAACGGAGTCTAAAGCACAGTGCCATTTTATTTTTATTTGATCTTTATTTATCTCTAACATAACAGACAGTCTCACTCTCTCTCTCTGTCTCTCTCACTCTCTCTCCCTCTCTCTGTCTCTCTCACTGTCTCCCTCTCTATGTGTCTCACTCACTCACTCTGTCTCTCACTCTCTCCCACTCTCACACTCTCTCTCTGTCTCTCTCTCTGTCTCTGTCTCACTCTCTCTGTCTCTCACTCTCACTCTGTCTCTCGCACTCTGTCTCTCTCACTCTGTCTCTCTCACTATCTCTCTGTCTCTTTCTCACTCTCTCACTCTCTCTCTCTCTGTCTCACTCTCTCTCTCTCTCACTCTCACTCTGTCTCTCGCACTCTGTCTCTCTCACTCTGTCTCTCTCACTATCTCTCTGTCTCTTTCTCACTCTCTCACTCTCTCTCTCTGTCTCACTCTCACTCTCACTCTGTCTCTCGCACTCTGTCTCTCTCACTATCTCTCTGTCTCTCTCTCACTCTCTCACTCTCTCTCTCTGTCTCACTCTCTCTCACTCTCACTCTGTCTCTCGCACTCTGTCTGTCTCTCTCTCTCTCTGTCTCTCTCACTCTCTCTCTCACTCTCTCTCTCCCTCTGTCTCTCTCACTCTCCCTCTGTCTCTCTCTCTGTCTCTCACTCTGTCGCTCTCTCACTCTCTTTAAAAAAAAATAATAATAATTCAACTGAAATGTTGTTGTCGTGAAGGTATGTTGTGAACAGATCTCGGAGCATGTTTATAAGTGTGACTTTGTCGTTATCGCCATCCACCAGTGTTTTCTTTATTTTATGGGGTCAAGTTTGGTTGCTAAGCAACAATAGCCAAAACTCTAGAAGGGCATTTGACCAGAGATGCGACGGCTCAACACTGTTCTCTGGAGAGCTCTGGCCTGTTTGAACTGACCTCTGACCTCTCACCATGTTGACGTGTCGTGTGTCTCAATCATCCGTCAGTGGTTTTTGTAAAATGATTCGTATTTTAAATTATTTGTAGGCATGTTTGTATATATTAATCTGAGATGTTTATGGTTCTTAAACACATTTGATATTTGAAATAAAATGCATTTGAAGTACAGTAATGGGTCATGTGTTGTTATGGGGGGGATTGTACCCTTTCTTATTATTCTTTTTCTGCCATTGGAGTCTATGGCAGCCCATAGAACCTTATGGCAGAAAGTTATGAAAATTGGCAGACTGATTCGGGACAGTCCACTGACCCCTGTCACCAAGTACCATGGCTCCAACGCTGCATTTGTTGCACACAACTTTTGAAGCTTGAGTCAGATTTTCAAAAACAAGGTAGCGTTGGAATCCTTGGCTCAAGCCGAGTTCAACGCACCCTATGATTGAAATGTGGTACATAATCTGTAGTGTGTTGTAGTCGACCAATGTCCACACATGTATGACTTTTGTTTTAGATTTTCCAATGCATTCGCTTTTGACAGCCAATTGAATTTGGTGACAAAGCCGCCAAACAGGAAGTTGAGTCATGTCTCAGAAATGCTTTCATGTTTTAAAAAAATAAATTAAGTTTGAAAAATAAATTAAGAACAGCAATTATTCAGAAAGAAATCAGTTTGGACTATATATGTTGTGAATTGTGATTATTAACTGAGGTGATGGCTGACTATAATTGTGATGCTTAAGCATAAAATTACTTATTCTGGTGAGAGAACTAGTGGCACGGTGGTGTAGTGGTTAACACTGTCGCCTCACAGCAAGAAGTTCCAGGGTTCGATTCCCGCTTGGGGACCAGGTTTCCATGATGCCAGGTACCCAGGTGGGGTATCTTCCGGGCCTTTCTGTGTGGAGTTTGCATGTTCTCCCCGTGCTCGCAAGGGTCCCCCCCCCCCCCGATAAGATAAACCCAATGGAAAAACATGCACAACAACAGATCGCTAACGCTGTGGCGTCCTTGACGAAGACGGACAGGAGCACTTGGATTGGTCCCCTGGCGCGGCTCACGTTGACGCCTGTCTGCTCCCGGCTGCCCTTGGGGGGGAAGGACGACGGGATGGGTTAATCGCAGAGACGAATCGCATCCTACAGAGACAATGCATGCGTGTGTGTTCCGGTGTGTGTTGAGGATAATTGCATGCCAATTAAAGACCTCTGAGCAGGTCCTGCATTATTATTATTATTATAGAACTTCCTATATTCTTTGTTTTATTATGATATATTTTTTTTCTATTTCATTAAAAATTTTATTGATAATTGTAACTGAATGTACATCATGTGGTGGTTATATTCTATTGTGTCTTGTGTGTGGACCCCAGGGAGAACAGTTGTTTCAAGGCAACGACTAATGGGGATCCTAAACAAACAAACATAAAGGGTCTGGCGAGATAAATAAATATAAATACTTTATTCTATTCTGTAGTTGTTGTGTCTCGTCAGACCGTTTATGTTTTTACAGTAAGCACGCTCTTGATTAATACAAATTAATTCAAAAGACACATTGTCGCTTTTAAGCATGCAATTATATTTGTCTTCAAATATAATAAGAGATCGATTTTGATCATTTTCCTCATCCGCTGATCAACCCTTTCACTGCCACACTACCAAATGGTTAACCCTTTCACTGCGACAATACAGAAGGTTAACCCTTTCACAACCACACTACAGACAGTTAACCCTTTCACAACCACACTACAGACGGTTAACCCTTTCACAACCACACTACAGACGGTTAACCCTTTCACTACCACCCTATAGTAATATATTACTAACCATAAAATATTCAGTTTTAATTATTGTTTTCACTGTTTATTTTTCCTCGTATTTTTATATTCAGAGTTAATTATATTGTTTACACTTCTTATGTTTATCGTATTTTTATATTCAGATCAAATTGTATTGCGTATTTCTACTATTGAATTTCCCCCAAGAGGATCAATAAAGGAATATATTATCTTATCTCACGGTATCTTCAAATGTCTTATCTTATAAAGATTCTGATGAATAGAAGTGTGACTCCAGCTCCAGACAGACAAGCTGTGAGAAAGAGGAATTATTATGAATAATCAAATATTCAAGTTTCTATAGCCTCTAGTGACCTCTTCTGGTAAATGATTAGTACTGCAGGGGCGTAACTGACTAGTTTCACGTTGTGAGTGACAGTTTGATAATTAAGAGAGGAGGGGGGGAAAGTGTGACGTACCCTCTAGGGTGATTGGTCGGAATACCTGTCTTTCATAGGTTTGGTCCAATCGGTGTGGAACTGCTTCCCTGGCAACGCCCCCAAACCCGGATGTAGTGAGAGCCGGGAAACAACAAGGTACAAATAATCTTCCTACAAGTTGTTTCATTAGTTTATAAATGCTATATATTATTATCTAAAACATATTTGTGTATTTACTAAAACTATTTAACGCCAGCTAGGAACACGGGGACAGTTATTAACAGTTAGAACACGTTGGACTAGCTGACGTTACAGTGTGAGTTATTATGCTATAGAACGTTATGGTTGATTGATTGATTGATTGATTGAAGTCATTTATAACTATTAGATTAGATTAGATTCAAATGCATTGTCATCATGCAGCACAAGTACAGTACAACGAAAATAAGTTTGGCATCCAACCAGAGGGCAAATAACAGTAAAGTGCAATGTAAAGGTGATTAAACTAGGTATACAATTTATTAATGAGTTGATTGATTGATTGATTGAAAAGTGTATTAACAGATTGCAGAATGGGTACAGTACAGTACAGCTCAATACATACAATTGTTAAGGGGATGCAGACCAGAGAAAGACTTTCGTCTTGTTTACATCAGGGTCCCCCATTTTCAATTCATCATAACATATATGACATACATGACATACAGATAGACAGTACTGCTACATCTATACATTTATGACATATCAGATTTGCAAATACAGTACTGTTTGTGATACAAAAGTGTCCAGAAAAGGAGTGTATATACATTTGGCGTAGAAACTTTTGAGTACTACTGAGTAATAGTGCTAAATGCTAATCAGATGTAATAGTTGTAGTATTATTAAGCACAGTGATACAGGTATAAAGACACTATGGTAGTAAGTCATACTGGCCAGCAGTGTAACTAGTAAGAGTAGGTAAGGGATATGTATAGCCTAGTACAGTGGTTCTCAACCTTTTTACACCAAGTACCACCTGAGAACGTAGCTGGCTCTCCAAGTACCACCATATGACCGGCGTTAAAATACAGTCTATTCAGCTATGCACAGTTCACTCAGGAGGCAAATGTGTTCCTAATACCATTATTTATTGTTAACTTTTGTCAGACACAATGTACGAAGGGGTAGCACTAGAACTAGCAAACTCTTCCACACAACTCATACAATGCAAGGGGCATTGAGAACATAATAACTAACATTCTCACATAGCAAGTGAGAAAATTAAGAACAACTGTATTTCAGCAAATGTACTTAATTCTCTCTCTCTCTCTCTCTCTCTCTCTCTCTCTCTCTCTCTCTCTCTCTCTCTCTCTCACACACACACACACACAGCAAGCAATTGTCCTTCATTCTCTCTCTCTCACACACACACACACACACACACACACACACACACACACACACACACACACACACACACACACACACACACACACACACACACACAATTATTTTGTTACAAAAACTTAATTTCCTGCATTCTGGTGCAGGAATTTTTGAAATGTTACCCTTTAAATGCCAGTGTTTGTGATGGGCACCACAAATTATTGTAAAAAAGAAAAGAAAACACATATTCAATACATTTTTGAATTTGTACCCTTTAAATGCCAGTTTGTGTGATGAACCACTGGCCTAGTATCTATCTACATATATGTAAAAAAGATTATGTACCTTCAGTCATGTGGATATATATATATATATGAACTACAATGACAAGAAACTCCTGCCTGTCTTATTTGTCTTCAAATATAATAAGAGATCGATTTTTATCATTTTCCTCATCCGCTGATCAACCCTTTCACTACCAAATGGTTAACCCTTTCACAACCACACTACAGACAGTTAACCCTTTCACTACCACACTACAGACGGTTAACCCTTTCACTACCACACTACAGATGGTTAACCCTTTCACTACCACACTACAGACGGTTAACCCTTTCACTATCACACTACAGACGGTTAACCCTTTACTATCACACTACAGACGGTTAACCCTTTACTATCACACTACAGAAGGTTAACCTTTCACTACCACACTACAGACGGTTAACCCTTTCACTACCACACTACAGAAGGTTAACCCTTCACTACCACACTACAGACGGTTAACCCTTTACTATCACACTACAGACCAGACTGGACTCGAACCCGAGCGGCAGTCAGGATGCAGCAGGCGGGCGGTCAGGTGGTCCGGGCCCAGCAGGTGGTCCAGGTTCTGGTCCAGCTGTTGGAGGCCTTAGGAGTGGACCCGGTCCCCAGGCCGGAGGCCTTCAGACGGGCTAAAGCCAACAGCGGAGTCGGTCTGGTGAGTTCACGTGGATCTCATGTATTGGGATGCAGGTCAAATGATTTGTCTTAAATCTAGAATTCCAACATGTTCTGTCCGTGGCCTAAAGGTTCAGTCAATATCTGTGACCATGAGCTCCTCTCTCCCAAAGCCAGGAACCAGAGAAGTACGACTCAAACTTGTGATGTCATCAGGTATAAACTAAAGTCTGGAGCTGCTCCCTAGACAAAGTGGAGCCACAGAATGTTTGTTTGTGTTTTTATACCCAGATGAGCTTCATTCTATAGTCGCGTTCTCAGAAAATGTACCAATATACTCGGAACATTCTCCGGGGTGTCTCTCAGTGTCATCTATACCATCTAGGGGTGTAACGATGCGACCTCACAACGATTAAATTCGATTACGATTCTTCAGGCAACGATTCAATGCATCATGAAATCTCTTCATTTGACCACGATTCGATTCGATAAATTTTCTATCAGTTAATTCCCCCCAAAAAATGTGAATATACACAAATGTGGCTGGGGGAACTGATTCACTCAGCATGAATGGACTATATAGGTCAATAAAAACAATAAAAAAAAATGATTAAATTTTTTATTTAGATTATAATTGGTTCTACCATTTTCAAATCGATGCAGTTGAATCGTCACATTAGAATTGATGCATTTCGATGCATCGTTACACCCCTAATACCATCATACCTTCTTCTGTTTCATGAGGAACAGTTGTATCTGCTGCTAGCTAACATCTTCTTCTGTTTCCAGGAGGAACAGTTGTATCTGCCGCTAGCTAACATCTTCTTCTGTTTCCAGGAGGAACAGTTGTATCTGCCGCTAGCTAACATCTTCTTCTGTTTCATGAGGAACAGTTGTATCTGCTGCTAGCTAACATCTTCTTCTGTTTCAGGAGGAACAGTTGTATCTGCCGCTAGCTAACATCTTCTTCTGTTTCCAGGAGGAACAGTTGTATCTGCTGCTAGCTAACATCTTCTTCTGTTTCCAGGAGGAACAGTTGTATCTGCTGCTAGCTAACATCTTCTTCTGTTTCCAGGAGGAACAGTTGTATCTGCCGCTAGCTAACATCTTCTTCTGTTTCCAGGAGGAACAGTTGTATCTGCTGCTAGCTAACATCTTCTTCTGTTTCCAGGAGGAACAGTTGTATCTGCCGCTAGCTAACATCTTCTTCTGTTTCCAGGAGGAACAGTTGTATCTGCCGCTAGCTAACATCTTCTTCTGTTTCCAGGAGGAACAGTTGTATCTGCTGCTAGCTAACATCTTCTTCTGTTTCCAGGAGGAACAGTTGTATCTGCTGCTAGCTAACATCTTCTTCTGTTTCCAGGAGGAACAGTTGTATCTGCTGCTAGCTAACATCTTCTTCTGTTTCCAGGAGGAACAGTTGTATCTGCTGCTAGCTAACATCTTCTTCTGTTTCCAGGAGGAACAGTTGTATCTGCTGCTAGCTAACATCTTCTTCTGTTTCCAGGAGGAACAGTTGTATCTGCTGCTAGCTAACATCTTCTTCTGTTTCCAGGAGGAACAGTTGTATCTGCCGCTAGCTAACATCTTCTTCTGTTTCCAGGAGGAACAGTTGTATCTGCCGCTAGCTAACATCTTCTTCTGTTTCCAGGAGGAACAGTTGTATCTGCCGCTAGCTAACATCTTCTTCTGTTTCCAGGAGGAACAGTTGTATCTGCCGCTAGCTAACATCTTCTTCTGTTTCAGGAGGAACAGTTGTATCTGCCGCTAGCTAACATCTTCTTCTGTTTCAGGAGGAACAGTTGTATCTGCCGCTAGCTAACATCTTCTTCTGTTTCCAGGAGGAACAGTTGTATCTGCTGCTAGCTAACATCTTCTTCTGTTTCCAGGAGGAACAGTTGTATCTGCCGCTAGCTAACATCTTCTTCTGTTTCCAGGAGGAACAGTTGTATCTGCCGCTAGCTAACATCTTCTTCTGTTTCCAGGAGGAACAGTTGTATCTGCCGCTAGCTAACATCTTCTTCTGTTTCCAGGAGGAACAGTTGTATCTGCTGCTAGCTAACATCTTCTTCTGTTTCCAGGAGGAACAGTTGTATCTGCTGCTAGCTAACATCTTCTTCTGTTTCCAGGAGGAACAGTTGTATCTGCTGCTAGCTAACATCTTCTTCTGTTTCCAGGAGGAACAGTTGTATCTGCTGCTAGCTAACATCATGCGGAGAGCCGGAGTCATTCCTTCTGGAGCAGGTTGGTAACGTCTCTCTTAAAGCCCCAACACAGGAGTTTTTCCCCCCCATCATCTCATTTTCAGGTATAATGTTTATGTTCTAGAAAGGTTTGATTTATATGTGTAAATGCAGTTTTTCATGTCTGGTCATTTTTAGCAGGGTGTTATTCACTGTCAAAGATGCAAAGACAAATCATAATTCATATTCTCCTTTGTTTCATCACAATTTAAGCAAGCCTAGTAATAGACACAATATATCTGACACTGGGAATACATTCACTGAGGTCCATAGATGTCCCTAGATACCAACATGCAAATGGATTTGTAGAAGTGGAGAAATATTACATTTACTTAGGTGTAGAAGCAGAAACCGACTTCTAGTATTTATATTATTGTTTAGTGTCTTATTTATGTTTGAACTCTAGGGGGCTCCCCACCTACTATAAGTAACCTAGCTAATCACTGTAATTCATGCACCTGTTATGGAGATTCATTTTTCCTACCTGTTTCACTGTTTGGAACTGATAGACAGAGCAACTGACAACTGCTCTAATTGAACCATTTCATTCACTATCATTCACCTTTGGACAATAAAACCCTGTAAACCGTACCAGCCGCAACTTGGACTTTCTTCTATATTTACATCACAAACTGTGTTACTGAGTAGAGAACTAATTATGGGTGAATCGTGACGCCTGTCAGCACATTCGGGGAGTGACAGTCGGCCACTACAGGTATGTATTTTAGGTGGATTTTCAGAAAATAGGGCTCCGGGCTTAAGAGGTTAATTTCAATGATTACAAGCATGTCGCAAACACAGTTTTACATCTATAAAATGCAGTTTGGCATATACAGGCATATATTGGAATATACTGGCATATACTGCAATATACTGGTATAATACTGAAATATACTGGCATATACTGGAATATATTAGCATATATTGGAATATACTGGCATATATTGGAATATACTGGCATATATTGGAATATATTAGCATATAATGGAATATACTGGCATATACTGAGATAAGGGATATATTAGCATATATTGGAATATATTGGCATATACAGGACTAAGTCATTGTATCAGGAGCTCAGTCATTCAGTTACAGAAGAAGAAACGACCGACCGACCGACCGACCGACTGACTGACGTGTTTCTATGTGTCTCCAGTCTCTGAGCACAGGAGGTTGGTGGCAGTAGGCTTGTGGCAGACCGGTTACCAGGCAGGCTGGGTGGAGCGGAGAGGCCGAGGAGAGGAGAGGAGCGGGGAGGAGGCCTCCAGCAGGGAGATGCTCCTGGCTCTGGGCTGGCTGCTGTCGACGGGGAGCCTGGAGAGACTCCTAACTCTGAGAACTGGAGAGCTGGACCCCACGATACTGACAACACATATACCTGACCTGGTGGGTTAATATAATATAATATAATATAATATACTAACACCACATATACCTGACCTGGTGGGTTAATATACTATAATATAATATAATATACTAACACCACATATACCTGACCTGGTGGGTTAATATACTATAATATAATATAATATACTAACACCACATATACCTGACCTGGTGGGTTAATATACTATAATATACGCGGCTACGTGGCGTAGTGGGCAAGGCGCTCGCTACGAATGCGGAGACGCTGGGCTCGCCTGTTAGATGGTCGTCCGTACTAATACAAATTGGCCGTATTAGGGGGTGGGAAACTGATGGGTGGGGATCGGGCGTTGTGGACAGCGACTCCTACAGGTTGGTTGGTGCGCCTGCGCAGTAGAATCAGGAAGTGTCGGGGGCAGCGTGAGCCTCCCACGCGTTACTCCTCGCCACCGAGAGATCGAGCTGCGCAGGTGGAAAGATGCGACTGCTGTTACCTCGAGTACCGGAGGGGACTTGTGCTATGTATGACTTAGTCCACATTGCAGCCGGCTTGTGGGAGGCAAGAAACAGCGTTCGAGACAGGGGAGGGTTGAATTGGATGATACGAAATTGGGATGGGAGAAAATATAGAAAATGGGAGAAAAAGTGGATAAAAAAAAATATATATATACTATAATATACTAACAACACATATACCTGACCTGGTAGGTTAATATACTATAATATACTAACAACACATAATATAATATAATATAATATACTAAACTGTTTCACAGGGTGATTTCCAGACGTCACAAGGGGCCCAGTTAGACCCTCCCTCCCTCAGGAGACTCCAGTGGTTGATTGGCTGTCTGAGGTTCCAGAGGCGGAGCTTGTTGTCTGTACAGGAAGAGCGCACCAGGCTGCTTCACACGGTGAGGCCGCGTGTCCGTTATTACATAAACACCAGAACCAGAACCCACCCTACAACACAGTTCTGGTTCCTCCATCGTATCTGTGTCGTTGTGTTGGTTAGTGATGGTTCTGTTCCTTCTCTCCACAGCTCCTCTCCTCCTCCTCATCCTCCTCTTCCTCCTACAGTGTCAGCTCTTCAGTGCTGAGGAAGGTATCTCACACAGGGTTCGCACAAGGTCCTTGAAGTGCTTTTTTTTTACAAAAAAAAGTCAAGGCCTGGAATTCCTTGAAAACAGCCCATTTTTTATTAACAAGGTGCTTAAAAAGCCCTTGAAATTCAAATCAACCATTCGCATAATTGAAAGTGTTGTTCATCCATGATGAAATTGTTCTGAATCGAGACATGTTTTTATTTAAAGTGTAACCAATTGTCGTAAAATAGATTTTAAGCCATAAATATTGGATCATAAATATGTTTTTCTATAAAAAAAAACTGCATTTAGGGCGCCCCAGTGGCGAACCACATAGCGCGCTCAGCCGCGACACGGCCGACCCGGGTTCGACTCCCGAAACCGTCGTTATTTGCCGAATGTCTTCCCCCCACTCTGTCTCCCATTCCTCCTCTGTCTCTCTCTACTGGACTGCCCAGTAGCAATAAAGCGATAAAAAACGGAAAAAAAATAAAAAATAAAATAAAACTGCATTTAAAAAAAAGTGAATTGTATCCCTTTTAAATCCCATTTTAAAATGAAAGAATAGTGCTTAGAAAAGTACCTGAAGGTCCTTGAATTCCATTTGGCAATGTCTGTGGGAACCCTGATTATATTACTACTGTGTTCACCTAACAGCTCCTTGTGTGTGTTGACCAGGGATGTCCGATATTATTGGCCGATATTGGCATTAAAATGTGATATCGGAAAATATCGGTATCGGTTTAAAAAATATATATATATATATTTTTTTAACCTTTATTTACCCAGGCAAGCAAGTAGTAACAAATTCTGATTTTATTTATTGTCAAAAGTATGCATAATGTTGTGTTAATTCCACGACAAGAGATATGTAATGTTAATTACCTGAAATTACCCTGCATATATCGGTATCGGTAAAAAAAAGCCAATATCGAACATCCCTACTGTTGACCCTTCACCTAACATCTTGTCTGTTGACCCTTCACCTAACATCTTGTCTGTTGACCCTTCACCTAACATCTCATCTTGTCTGTTGACCCTTCACCTAACATCTCATCTTGTCTGTTGACCCTTCACCTAACATCTCATCTTGTCTGTTGACCCTTCACCTAACATCTCATCTTGTCTGTTGACCCTCCACCTAACATCTCATCTTGTCTGTTGACCCTCCACCTAACATCTCATCTTGTCTGTTGACCCTTCACCTAACATCTCATCTTGTCTGTTGACCCTCCACCTAACATCTCATCTTGTCTGTTGACCCTCCACCTAACATCTCATCTTGTCTGTTGACCCTTCACCTAACATCTCATCTTGTCTGTTGACCCTTCACCTAACATCTCGTCTTGTCTGTTGACCCTTCACCTAACATCTCCGTGTGTGTGTGTGTGTGTGTGTGTGTGTGTGTGTGTGTGTGTGTGTGTGTGTGTGTGTGTGTGTGTGTGTGTGTGTGTGTGTGTGTGTGTGTGTGTGTGTGTGTGTGTGTGTGTGTGTGTGTGTGTGTGTGTGTGTGTGTGTGTGTGTGTGTGTGTGTGTTAGGAGTGTGTGCGTGTCCAGGAGCTGTGCAATGTTCTGGTCCGTTACCTGAGCTGGAAACAACAGGAGAAAGCCTTCTGGGCCTGGATGGTGAGACTCCGTACACACACACACACACACGCATACACACACGTACCCACAGATTGATTGATTGAAAACGTTAGTATTAACAGATTGCAGAATGGGTACAGTACGGCTCAATACACACTGGACTATCTAGGGTCAATTTCCATCTCTCCTGCAATTCCTTTGTGCACCACAAGGGGGCTGCACCCCACTTGAATACCATGGTACTAACTAGAGCAGGGGTCTCAAACTGAATGTACCTGGGGGCCGTTGGAGGTAGAGTCTGGGTGAGGCTGGGCCGCATCAAATATTATATATATGATTATTATTATTTTTAATTTTTTTGCAAAATCAA
>NC_140166.1:219436239-219448739 GCF_963971535.1 Notolepis coatsorum
CCATATCCGGATCGCATGTGTAATTATGCGGCCAAATTTCAGTTTGCATTGCTTAATTGATATTTTGGTGTATACCATGTTCTGCAGTCTCTGTGGTGCTACTATATTTACTTCTAAATTTCTCCAGGATACTGATGCTTGGGGTTCAAACCAGGTTGTCAGTGGTCTTAAAGTGTACGCCTTAAAATAGTGGAAAAAATTTGGCATTGCCATCCCTCCGTCGGCTTTGTTTCTCTGTGCGGTGGATCTTTTTATACGTGGTGGTTTGTTATTCCAAATAAATGTATATGCGGAAGAGTGTAATTTTTTCCAGTAACCATCTGGAGGGGGTAACGGAAGCATTGAGCTGATGAAGTTGATTCTAGGTAAGACATCCATCTTAACTATTGAAACCTGTGCCTGTACTGAGTTTTTAAGTTTTGACCACCTGTCAAGGTCGCATTTGATTTTATTTTGGATTTCTATGTAATTGTGTTTCACCGTTTGGCTTATGGTAGGGAATACTTCAACTCCCAAGCATCTAAAGTGTTTAACCATTGGTATTTCTTCTGGAAGACTTGTATTCTTTGCAGGGTCATTCAGTGGAAGGAAAGCCAACTTTGGCCAGTTTATTTTAAATCCCGATAGGTCGCCAAAGTCATTAATCAACTTGAGAAGATAAGGCATTGCGGTGTTAGGGTTTTGCATGAACAGTATTACGTCGTCCGCATATAGAAACATTTTGTGTTGTGTGCCCTTGATTACGATTGGTTCTATGAGTTGGGATTGTCTTATATATTGTGCTAAAGGTTCTAGTGATAAATCGAATAGTCCGGGACTAAGAGGGCAACCCTGTCTAGAAGAGCGTGATACCGGAAATATTCCGGAGGTGATTATACCTGTTGTAATCATGGCCGATGGGTCTTTGTATAATACTTTAATCATATCAATGAATCCTTTTCCTAACCCCATCCCAGTAGCGGCTCGTGGATGCTTCGCCACTAGGGGCGCTATACCAAACATTTTGCAAACATGTACAAGGCACGCATTGGCGAATATTATCACCATTGCCATCGATCAATATCACAGTCAGTCAAATGCAACCACGTTTCCAATAGCCCAACACAAACACGCACATCTCTCTCTCTCGCTCTCTCTCTCTCTCAGATGATGTCAGATCCATTCAATAATAATCACATTTGTATATCTCCTCATTTTAAACAAGTTATCATTCATTGTCTGAGTGGTTATGCCCCACACGCGGCGAAATTAGAGAGAGAGAGAGAGACCACGGCGGGTGCAGCATAACAGAAGAGAGAGAGAGAGCGTTAGTTAAGCATTAGCTGAGTGGCTAACAGCAGCTAAAGTTAGCTGAGTTGGCTAAGAGAGAGAGAGAGAGAGAATTAACTCACTTTGTTTAATTGAAACGTGGTCCAAAAAGTGTATGTCCACTGACTGTCCCCCAGACTGTTGTCGATGTATATCCATTCCACTCACTGCCCACTGTCCAGACTCCAGACTGAATCACAAGTTCACAACACACAGCTTCGAACATGTTGCAAACTGTGGCTAAGGAAAAAACTGGCATCGCCGCGTCGGCCAATCAGAGAGCGTCTCCGCGAAATGCGGCTATGGAAATTCTAGACGGAAATTCTAAACGCTTGACTAGACCGCTTCAAATCGCGCCCGGATTCCAACATAATAGTCATATTTCAACGCACAACGCGTTACGCACTGATTGGCTGTGACGGATACAGCGATCGAACAGTGACGCGCACTCAGAGCGCTATCGCGTCTAGCCCGGGCCGAGAAATACAAACAAATAAAAAAATTTAAAAAAGTGAGTCACTTCCGGTTCCTGAAAACGAGTATTTTTTTATTTTATATAGTAACGTTATATTGTGCATTGGAAACACAAACATACTTAAAATGAGTAAATATTATTCATTTTAAACATGTTTATATTATTTATAGGGCTATAAAACAAAAAACAAAAAGATACTTTTTCTTGTTCTACTCTCATATAACCAGGGGCCTGAAGGGGGGGGGCGGCGCCCGTGCGCCCCTAGTGGCAGAGCCGCCACTGCCCCATCCTTTCTAATACCGCCCATAGATACGACCATTCCAGCCTATCAAAAGCTTTCATTGCATCCAGGGACAGCATCGCCTTGGGTGTGGTGTCTTTGCTGGCATCTAGTACGTATAGTAATCGTCTTATGTTGTCAGTGATCAAACGGTTTCTTATGAAGCCAGTTTGATCCGGATGAACTAAAGACGTCATATGCTTTTGAAGTCTGATGGCTAATACCTTAGAGAACAGTTTGATATCGGTTCCGAGGAGGCTTACGGGTCTATAACTACCGCACTCGGTGGGGTCTTTGTCTTTTTTAAGGAGGACTGTTATGAGTGCAATATTGTCGTTCTTATGAAAGTTCCCCTCCTTGACTGAGTATAAAATCATATTAAGTAATAGGGGTCCAATTATGTCCCAACATGAGAGGTACATTACTGGTACACAGTACTGCTACATCTATACATTTATGACATACCAGATTTGCAAATACAGTACTGTTTGTGATACAAAAAGACCCATAATAGTGATTATTTATTATTTAAGTTAAGTTTTGCCATAATCATATATTTTTCCATAATCAGGTAGCTGAACAACATTGGTAAAAAAAAATCTATTCTATGAATCATTTTCGGCTTTCGGCCAACTGTTTCCTATTTTCGGTATCGGTTTCGGCCAAGAATTTCCCATTCGTGCATCCCTAGTTGTGTGTATAGTTTCTTATAGTATTAATGTCTTCTCTATTTCAGCTGGTTCTCTTAGTCTTTTTTTGTGTTTGTGTCCCTTATTGTGTTCAGTTTTTGTTGTGTCCTGATTCGTCCAGCTAAAAGTCTGGTCGCTCTCGGTCCTCCTTCATAGTATGTCTGTTTCATGTATCTAGCTTTCTTCTCTATTTCTGTCAGCAGTTCTTTGTTTATCTTTCCTCTAACTTCCTTTACCTCTAAGTGTCTTTTGGTTCTTTGAGCTTTGGTGTTCTTTCTCTAATTCTTTCAGTTTCTTTATCAAGTTCTGGTATGTCTCTATTCTGGCCTTCTTGAGTAATGCCATCTTTGCTATCAATTTTCCACGTATTACTACCTTTAGTGCATCCCATAAAATGTTTGGGTCTACCTCTCCATTATCATTTTCTTCTCTGTATCTAATTATGTCTCCTTTTACTTCATTAACCAAACTTTTGTTATTTAATAGTCCTACATTCAGTCTCCAAACTGTATTTCTCCGCCTACTTTTAAGATTTACTGTCAGATATATTGCGCTATGGTCTGATATGTTTGTCACCCCTATACTGCAGTCTTCTACCCTGTATCTGTCCCCTGTTCTCATGAGAAAATAATCTATCCTTGAATATGTTGTGTGTGGATGCGAATAATGTGTGTATTCTCTATCTAGTGTGTGCATTTCTCCATATATCCATGATTCCTAATTCTGCCATTTGTATATTCATATATTTGCTAATGTTTGTCCTCCATTTCTTTGTGCTTGTCGTGTCTATGCCATAGTTCAGTACTACATTAAAATCACCTGTACAGATTAGGACCCCTTCCCCTTCCATCGCTATGATATCAAAGATTGTTTCAAATAAATATTTCTCACTTTCTGGTGGAGCATATACATTCACTAGTGTTACCATTTGACCTTCCATTTCCCCTTGACCATTACATACCTCCCCTCTTTATCCCTTATTTCCCTGATCATTTAAAACGTCACTGTTTTTAATTAGTATAGCTACTCCTCTTCTAAGGTTCTGTTTAAAAGAACTATAAAACAGATTCTTAAAAGCGAATCTCTTCAGCTTTTCATGTTCTTGTGATATTAGATGGGTTTCTTGTAAGAAGATAACCTGCGCCTCTTCTTTCTTAAGTTTCGTCATCACCTTACTCCATTTAATCGGATTATTCATACCATTTACATTCAGCGACATCATTTTGATACCCTTAACTTGTGTCATATTTATTTTCCAAATGGTCTCCCGTTCTACCCATGTCACATCAAATAATATTTGTGGTTGTAGCCACTGCTATCCCTGTCTGATTTACATACATATACATAGGCGCCTGGCCATAAGAGCATTCGGAGCATATGCTCTCCCACTATTGAACTTGGGGGAGCAAAGGTATGCTCTTGCTCCACCACTTTTTGATCATATGAAAAATATGATATACCCCCCCCCCCCCCCAATATATAAATCTAACCATAACTACATAATTTCACTCAAATTAATAATACGCAATGACACTTAATAACAAGTTTTTAAGTTTCCAAAGATTGCGAACCCCCCCCCCCCCCCCCCTGCCCCATTATGGTTTGAATCCAGTGCCTCCCATCTCCAGCGCTTAGACCTTTGCGCACAGCGCTGCAGTCTGGCTGCAGGTAGGCTGAGTGTAAATATCAAAGCCCACAGAGTGTGTCATAATATTGGTGGCAGGCAGGCAGGCTTTTCCAGTAAGTTGTTCAAATAAAAGGATTATGTTAGACATGTCTTTGCTATTGAGTGGTAGTAGTACTTCTACGGTTCTACCACGCAATACAATAAAAGTGTTTCACGGTCCCGAAATGCGATCTGGATCTGGTCATACGGTTTCCTCTAATAAATAATAATAATGTTTCCCTCTCTGGTTGGCGTTAGCTTTAGTGCTAGCCGCTAGCTAACGTTATCTAGATATGTGGTGTGAGCTGGATGACGTTGACTTCATTTGCAAACGTTAACGCTATCTATATGGCAGACGAGCAGGGCCGGATTAACGACGGCCGCGGCCCGTGGGCCTTTAGTGACGAGGGGCCTCCATTTTTTTTTCTTTTTTTTATTTACATTTTTTTTGAGATCGATGTCATGACTGTGCACTGAAGACTCAGGGAGGAGGACACAAGACACAAGAGTTACAGGTAATGGAAATATATCTTTTTTCTCTTTCTTATTAAAAACTTGGCCTATTTGAAAGGAGATTGATTTAATAAAAATAAATGAGCGAAAAATCAATATACAGTGTATATACAGTATATATATATATTAATATATTATTATTATTATAGTAATTGGCTATCATACTGCAATATAAACTGAGTTTTATAGTGAAAAGAGCAGCTTTATTGGTCAAGATTGAAGGCTCTATATTGCAGGAAATTGCACGTACAGGTTCATTAAATTAAAAAAAACCACCCCTTGCATGTCCAAAAAAGAATTTAATAAAATTGCACCCCCACTTTCAACTATAACTAGGCGGCCATGTACATATAACCATAATCAACATTAACTTCATCATTAACACTTGGAACTTCCATGGTATTTGAGGGATTCAGTCGTCTCCCTCTTTCCCCCGCTGGCGGGTGGGGAGTAGTGGCTCTCCTAGTGAGAGGGCTCCCCCTAGTGGCTAAGAAATGCGCACTATACATGTCCAGCTCGTTCTGTGTGCGACCTCCGAGCTCCCGGTCATAAGCTCTGCATTAGTCACTTTCATGTTCCCATCTATTTGTATTATGTGACACGTGTAATCCTGTGGTTCTTTCATATCCGCCTCAATATATCTTGAATCTCCATGTCCTTTTTTTTTTTATTACTTTTGGTATAATTATCTCATATGTACTTTACCATCTTCTCATTGTATAAGTCCTTTTCATGTTTACCTTTACTTGTATTGTGTGTGTCCCATGTATACCAGTTTAATGTGTATTGCACTTATCCTTCCCTGGATCACCGTGTCCCCTCTCGTCTCCTCTCTGTTCCCCTTCTCCGTGTCTTTTCGTCTTTCTTCTCAGTTGATCTGCTTTGAATCGGTTCAGATCTCCTTCACCGTCCCGTCCTCCTCTCCTCCTCTTCGTCCCCCGACCCTGGTCCATCTTCTCGCCTCCTCCAACCTCTGCATCAGCGTCGGTCTCTCCTCTTCTCCTCCCGGCACCTTCCATCCTCTCCGGTCCATGTCCCTCGTCGCTTCCCTCACGTCGTTGTACACCTTTATGCCTTCTTTCCAATGAACCTTCAGCGTAGTCATTGGTGATTGAAATCTGCCAATTGTGTTAGTATGAACGACCAGCCAAGCTGGTAGCAATGCCGAGAGCTGGGCTCGAACCCAGCATCTCCTGCACTAGTGGCGAGCGCCTTGCCCACTGCGCCACTTAGCGGCCCCCCATTGAGTCTTCTTCTATCCCTTCTCTCAGTCCCCATATTCGTATATTATTTCTCCTCAACCTCCTCTCCAAGTCCGTTAGCTTTTCTCTCAACATATTTTGTTGTTCGAGCGTCTCCTTTAGAATTTCTTGTATATCTGTATTCCATTCCTCCGTTTCAGCCGTCCTTCCTTCTAGCATCCTTATATCTTTATCTTGTTCCTGTAGTTTTCCATCAATTGTCTCGAGTCTCTTATTTATTTCTTCTCTGAGCTCGTCCTGACCCTCCTTTAATTCTTCTCTATCGATGTCGCTCTGGATGCTCTGCGTGTTAGCTTGGTTAGCTATTGCGTTAGCTTGTTGGATAGCTAATGCGCTAGCTTGTATGCTAGTCTGTAGCTCCGCTACCCAGGCGGGTATCTCTGGTCTGTCGCCCTCCGTCATGCTAGCTTGAATGACCTCCTGCGCCACCTCCTTGTGTCGATAACTTTCCTCCGGTGTTTGTACTTCTTCTGGGGTCCCTTTTCTCTTGCTTTTTCTCGTGTTCATCCTTCCTTTTCTCTTATATCCTTGAATTGTCACTTTTTATTTTGTTTTAGATAGTTTTACTTCCTTTTTTCGATATTCTTTGACCGGGAGCTCTTTTCTATGGCTGCTCACTCGAACATCTCAAACCAGAAGTTCCCACGGCCCAGGTTTTTCAGGTTAACCCTTTCACTGCCACACAACAGCAGGTTAACCCTTTCACTGCCACACTACGGTAACCGTCGGTAGTGTGATAGTAAAGGGTTAACCTTCTGTAGTGTGGCAGTGAAAGGGTTAAGGGGGCATTTGGCTGATTTGTGACCTGAATCCCGTGGTTCATGAGGACATGTGATCGTGTTTTGTGTCTTGATGACATCATGATCATGATGATGATGATGATGTGTTTTTAAATAAAGGAACCTGTCACCTGACACCTGTCACCTGTCAGTCTGGAGCTCACAGAATGAAATAGAACTCTACGGGAATGTTTAATCAATAATAAAACTATTGACTGCATTTTCACATAGTGACGTCAAATTCATAATCTCGCATAGACCTCTCTCTCCACACCATGTTAGCACTGTGCCAGACCTCTCTCTCCACACTATGTTAGCACTGTGCCAGACCTCTCTCTCCACACTATGTTAGCACTGTACCAGACCTCTCTCTCTTCACACTATGTTAGCACTGTGCCAGACCTCTCTCTCTCCACACTATGTTAGCACTGTACCAGACCTCTCTCTCCACACTATGTTAGCACTGTGCCAGACCTCTCTCTCTCCACACTATGTTAGCACTGTGCCAGACCTCTCTCTCCACACTATGTTAGCACTGTACCAGACCTCTCTCTCTCCACACTATGTTAGCACTGTACCAGACCTCTCTCTCCACACTATGTTAGCACTGTGCCAGACCTCTCTCTCCACACTATGTTAGCACTGTGCCAGACCTCTCTCTCCACACTATGTTAGCACTGTGTCAGACCTCTCTCTCCACACTATGTTAGCACTGTGCCAGACCTCTCTCTCTCTCCACACTATGTTAGCACTGTGCCAGACCTCTCTCTCTCTCCACACTATGTTAGCACTGTGCCAGACCTCTCTCTCTCCACACTATGTTAGCACTGTGCCAGACCTCTCTCTCTCCACACTATGTTAGCACTGTGCCAGACCTCTCTCTCTCTCCACACTATGTTAGCACTGTGCCAGACCTCTCTCTCCACACTATGTTAGCACTGTGCCAGACCTCTCTCTCCACACTATGTTGGCACTGTGTCAGACCTCTCTCTCCACACTATGTTAGCACTGTGTCAGACCTCTCTCTCCACACTATGTTAGCACTGTGCCAGACCTCTCTCTCTCTCCACACTATGTTAGCACTGTACCAGACCTCTCTCTCCGCACTATGTTAGCACTGTGTCAGACCTCTCTCTCTCTCCACACTATGTTAGCACTGTACCAGACCTCTCTCTCCACACTATGTTAACACTGTGTCAGACCTCTCTCTCTCTCCACACTATGTTAGCACTGTGTCAGACCTCTCTCTCCACACTATGTTAGCACTGTGTCAGACCTCTCTCTCCACACTATGTTAGCACTGTGTCAGACCTCTCTCTCTCTCCACACTATGTTAACACTGTGTCAGACCTCTCTCTCCACACTATGTTAGCACTGTGCCAGACCTCTCTCTCTCCACACTATGTTAGCACTGTGCCAGACCTCTCTCTCCACTATGTTAGCACTGTGCGTTTTGTTCATATATAAAGATGAGCTATTGTTTCCTCAGCTGCCGCTAACACATTTAAAGACTTCTCCGCTAACTGGAGCAGAACCAGTAGTAACTACCGGGTCAAAAAAATTTGTTTGGTATGGAAGCTAACGTTTAGCTAGCTCATGTTAAGCTCTCGATAACGTTAGCCAGCTAACTTGGTCAACACAATATCAATATTAACACATTGGCGACCACGGTTTGAAGTGTAATATGGTTCTGGACGACCAGGGTTTGTCAACAAACCGATGTACTTTCTAACAGATATATATATACTTTATAGTATTGCTATCTGTCCATTCTCATTGTCACTTGAGTGCATAAACCGTGCCTTCATAATGGATTAAAGAAAATAAAAATCCATCGGTTGGTTGTCATTTTATAGCGTCGTGAATATAAGCTTTATCGCAGTTTTCGTCTCGTCTTTTTTCTGGGAAGCTAGATATGAGGCTAAAGGCTAGTCACGTTATATCAAACGCCATTTCTGTTGTATATATACGAATGAAATAAAACAAACTGCTTAGCATCCGGACTATTACAGAGCATCTATGGATGAAATGGGGGCGGCGGGGGACGCCGATCAGTATTATTGATTAGCAATACAGTGTGCGTTCAAGTAGCCATGTTCACTGATCGATCGCTTGCGTGTTACAACAATGTCCAATCCGGCTGTAATTTGGGTGAATAGTATCCTACCGTCAGCCCATGTGATCGCCGGCAGCATTTCGTCATTATTCATCGGCATCTGGTAGATCGATATGTCCATTGGCTGATCATAAATCCCATTATTCCAGGCTGAAATCTGCGTTCCGTAACGTGATCAAAGATGGAGGATGTTCGGCTGGGATCCAGGCTCATATGAAACGCCCCAGACAGTAAAAAAAATTATTTTCCCATTCGGCCTCAATGATACTGCAGTGGAGCGATGGCGCCCCTAAGAGGATCTGGCCGGTATTGCATGTCGCCGATTTAAATCTGGCGGGTAAATCTGCAGAGTCGATCCGGGATCTTGATCCGTTTATTAATATGGAATAAAACAATAACAACTTGCCACGAGTTAACTCGTGGCTCTGGTCCTCAACGGGTGGAATCGAAACACGAGTTAACTCGTGGCTGGTCCTTAAAGTGTTAACGTTTTATCAACCTGCAAAATGTATGAAACTGTAAACAACAGGTCAATAACAACATTGGATCATCTAGTTTGTCAAACTGGCATTTTTCTTGGACAAGCTGAGTGGAGTAACTGAAAGGAAGCAGAAGCGGAGGCTGATTATGAAAGACGTTTTTATGTAAAACTTTATCCAACACAGATATTTAAGTGGGGGATGATTGTGATTGTTATATTAAAAGAGCCCCAGTTTGGATGTGTGTATAAACTGATAATGACAGCTTTGATACAACCAGCCAGAGATGGAACCCAAAGATCAGCTTCATTTGATCTTCTGAGCCTGTTAAACATGATTCATGAATTATTAGAACATTTTAAATTATTTAGCAGGAAAATAATTTATTACAAAAGAACACCCCAAGATAAAAAGTACAATGTGTTTATGGTAGAAATATATTTCTTCTACACGGCCCCCCCAGAGTCTCAGACCCCGGGTCCACCGTCACACTCGGGTCACCTTGGTTACGTCATGGTTACCATGACGACGTCGGGTTCTCCCTGCTGTAACCGAGGCCTCCGCGGCGAGGGCCATAACGTGGCGGTTGCCATGGTGAATCTGTAACCATGGTGATACAGGACCAATCACAAGCTGATCAGACTGTCCTCCTTCACTGTGTTGTCATTGACGACCATCTCGTTGTTATTGACGACGCCTCCGCCGTCGAGGTCACCGCTCTCTTCAGGCGCAGCGGATGGCTGGGCGTCATGGCGACTGTTGCCAGGTTTGTTGCCGGGGTGATAAACAAAGCAGTATTCTCCCTGTGGGAGGCTGCTCTTAACACTGAGGGCCACTTCTGTAGGGGCCAGGGGCCGACACACCCCCTCCACACACACACTCAGTGTGTAGGAGTCTGAGAGAGAGGAGGAGAGAGTGAGGGGTTAATAATAACTAGTAGGGTTAATAATAATAACTAGTAGGTTTAATATTAGTCACTGATGGTTTAATAATAATTAGTAGGTTTAATAATGACTGGTAGGTTTAATAGTGACTGGTAGGTTTAATAGTGACTGGTAGGTTTAATAGTGACTGGTAGATTTAATAGTGACTGGTAGGTTTAATAGTGACTGGTAGGTTTAATAGTGACTGGTAGGTTTAATGGTGACTGGTAGGTTTAATAGTGACTGGTAGGTTTAATAGTGACTGGTAGGTTTAATAGTAACTAGTAGGTTTAATAGTGACTGGTAGGTTTAATAGTGACTGGTAGGTTTAATAGTGACTGGTACGGTTAATAATAGTGACTGGTAGGTTTAATAGTGACTGGTAGGTTTAATAGTGACTGGTAGGTTTAATAGTGACTGGTAGGTTTAATAGTGACTAGTAGGTTTAATAGTGACTGGTAGGTTTAATAGTGACTGGTAGGTTTAATAGTGACTGACTGGTACGGTTAATAATAGTGACTGGTAGGTTTAATAGTGACTGGTAGGTTTAATAGTGACTGGTAGGTTTAATAGTGACTGGTAGGTTTAATAGTGACTGGTAGGTTTAATAGTGACTGGTAGGTTTAATAGTGACTGGTAGGTTTAATAGTGACTGGTAGGTTTAATAGTGACTGACTGGTAGGTTTAATAGTGACTAGGTTTAATAGTGACTGGTAGGTTTAATAGTGACTGGTAGGTTTAATAGTGACTGGTAGGTTTAATAGTGACTGACTGGTAGGTTTAATAGTGACTGGTAGGTTTAATAGTGACTGGTAGGTTTAATAGTGACTGACTGGTAGGTTTAATAGTGACTAGTAGGTTTAATAGTGACTGGTAGGTTTAATAGTGACTAGTAGGTTTAATAGTGACTGGTAGGTTTAATAGTGACTAGTAGGTTTAATAGTGACTGGTAGGTTTAATACTGACTGGTAGGTTTAATAGTGACTGGTAGGTTTAATAGTGACTAGTAGGTTTAATAGTGACTGGTAGGTTTAATACTGACTGGTAGGTTTAATAGTGACTGGTAGGTTTAATAGTGACTAGTAGGTTTAATAGTGACTGGTAGGTTTAATAGTGACTGGTAGGTTTAATAGTGACTGACTGGTAGGTTTAATAGTGACTGGTAGGTTTAATAGTGACTGGTAGGTTTAATAGTGACTGGTAGGTTTAATAGTGACTGACTGGTAGGTTTAATAGTGACTGGTAGGTTTAATAGTGACTGGTAGGTTTAATAGTGACTGGTAGGTTTAATAGTGACTGGTAGGTTTAATAGTGACTGACTGGTAGGTTTAATAGTGACTGGTAGGTTTAATAGTGACTGGTAGGTTTAATAGTGACTGGCTGGTAGGTTTAATAGTGACTGGTAGGTTTAATAGTGACTGGTAGGTTTAATAGTGACTGGTAGGTTTAATAGTGACTGGTACGGTTAATAATAGTGACTGGTACGGTTAATAGTGACTGGTAGGTTTAATAGTGACTGGTAGGTTTAATAGTGACTGGTAGGTTTAATAGTGACTGGTAGGTTTAATAGTGACTGGTAGGTTTAATGGTGACTGGTAGGTTTAATGGTGACTGGTAGGTTTAATAGTGACTGGTAGGTTTAATAGTGACTGGTAGGTTTAATAGTGACTGACTGGTAGGTTTAATAGTGACTGGTAGGTTTAATAGTGACTGACTGGTAGGTTTAATAGTGACTGGTAGGTTTAATGGTGACTGGTAGGTTTAATAGTGACTGGTAGGTTTAATAGTGACTGACTGGTAGGTTTAATGGTGACTGGTAGGTTTAATGGTGACTGGTAGGTTTAATAGTGACTGGTAGGTTTAATAGTGACTGGTAGGTTTAATAGTGACTGACTGGTAGGTTTAATGGTGACTGGTAGGTTTAATACTGACTGGTAGGTTTAATAGTGACTGGTAGGTTTAATAGTGACTGGTAGGTTTAATAGTGACTGGTAGGTTTAATAGTGACTG
>NC_140166.1:219451239-219471493 GCF_963971535.1 Notolepis coatsorum
ACGGACGGACGGACGGACGGACGGACCTTCTCCCAGTGTCAGTGCTGGGTCCATCAGCTCCATCATGTATTCCACGTCCAGCTGCAGAGCCGTGATGTTGGACCGGGCCAGGACGTACATCATCACAGGCAGGAAGTCATCCACTCCGTGGGCCCGCCCTAAACAAAGACAACACAACTTTATTAGCAGTTATAACACAGACAGAGAGAGAATACAACTTTATTAGCAGTTATAATACAGAGAGAGAGAGAACACGACTTTATTAAAAGTTATAATACAGACAGAGAGAATACAACTTTATTAGCAGTTATAATACAGACAGAGAGAGAATAAAACTTTACATTTACATTTCATTTAGTCATTTAGCTGAAACGCTTTTATCCAAAGAGACTTACAAGTTCTGTACGACAGGCCATCAGGAAGGATACAACTCTATCAGCTGAGTAACAATGTTCATCAAAGTGTTGAGTGCTACAGTGTAGGTTAGTTTATTAGGACAAGTGCATGACAGTAAGGTTAGTCACGGTTAGATTTAAAAAAAAAAAAAAAAAAAAAAAAAAAAAATTAGATAATGGTTGAAGAAGTGCATCTTTAGTCGACGGCGAAAGATTGAACGTGTTTCGGCTGTCCTAACTGGGGTGGGTAGTTCATTCCACCATTGTGGGGCAAGGACAGAAAGAGAATACAACTTTATAAACTGTTATAATACAGAGAGAGAGAGAGAGAGAGAATACAAGTTTATTAACAGTTATAATACAGAGAGAGAATACAACTTTAGCAGTTATAATGACCTGGACAGCTGACTGACATGGCATTGTAGACGATCTCACAGGTCTTCAGCAGTAGAAGGGTTAGAGGTTAGAGGTCAGAGGTCATTACCTGGGGAGCTGACTGACATGGCCTCGTAGACAATCTCGCAGGCCTTCAGCAGTAGAAGGGTTAGAGGTTAGAGGTCAGAGGTCATTACCTGGGGAGCTGACTGCCATGGCCTCGTAGACCATCTTGCAGGCCTTCAGCAGTAGAAGGGTTAGAGGTTAGAGGTCAGAGGTCATTACCTGGGGAGCTGACTGACATGGCCTCGTAGACCATCTTGCAGGCCTTCAGCAGTAGAAGGGTTAGAGGTTAGAGGTCAGAGGTCATTACCTGGGGAGCTGACTGACATGGCCTCGTAGACCATCTTGCAGGTCTTCAGCAGCAGCTCGATCTTCTTCTGTGGTGAGTAATCCAAGTGGAGGCTGGTCAGTTTACTGTTGATCTTCTCGATGACCGGCGCCTCTGGGACGGACGTGGTTATCCCCAGCGCCGTGGTCGTGCTGCCCAGAACCAGGGACTGGGAGAGAGGAGAATAGAGTAGAAATATACTTTTATTATCCAGAGGGGAATTGGGCACTACTACAAATCGCTCACATTAAACATTTAGACGGAACAAAGTCACGAATAAGAATAGAATAAAATATACAGTAAATAAATACAGTAAAAATATACAGTAAGTGTAATATTGCACAGTGCTGTTTCTAGTAAGAGTCCAGGAAGATGGCGACTGTCACCCTGTGCTCAGTGATGCAGTGTAAAGTCTGATGGCTGTCGGAATGAAGGACTTCCTGTGCCGTTCAGTGCTGCATTTAGGGAGAGAGTAGTAGTATTTGCAATAGTAATAGTATTAATACTATAGTATACTGTATACTTTACTTACTCATAGTATATATTTAGATTCTAGTGTCATTGACCATATTTATTGTATATGATAGGATAGGGCACACAGACCCTCACCTGCACTTTTGATCACACTGCCTACTTGCTCATATGCATATATTCAGAGTTAATTATATTGTTTACACTGCTTATTTAAACTTTTCTACTGTACTATAATTGTATTGCCTGTATTTATGTCTTCTACTACTACCACCATGTCCATACATGTACCTCCCCTCCCCCCTCCCCCATGCTGCTATGATGCCTGAATTTCCCCAAAGGGATCAATACAGGAATATCTTATCTTATCTTAATAGTAGTAGTAGTATTAGCAATATTAGTAATAGTAGTAGTAGCAGCAGTAGTAGTAGTAGTAGTAGTAGTAGTAGTAGTAGTAGTAGTAGTAGTAGTAGTAGTAGTAGTAGTTGTAATTTAGTAGTAGTAGCAGTAGTAGTAGTAGTTGTTGTAATTTAGGAGTAGTAGTAGTAGTAGTAGTAGTAGTAGTAGTAGTAGTTGTTGTAATTTAGGAGTAGTAGTAGTAGTAGTAGTAGTAGTAGTAGTAGTAGTAGTAGTAGTAGTAGTAGTAGTAGTAGTAGTAGTAGTAGTAGTAGTAGTAGTTGTTGTTGTAATTTAGGAGTAGTAGTAGTAGCAGTAGTAGTAGTAGTAGTAGTTGTTGTAATTTAGGAGTAGTAGTAGTAGTAGTAGTAGTAGTAGTAGTAGTAGTAGTAGTAGTAGTAGTAGTAGTAGTAGCAGTAGTAGTAGCAGTAGTAGTTGTTGTAATTTAGGAGTAGTAGTAGTAGTAGTAGTAGCAGTAGTAGCAGTAGTAGTAGTAGTTGTTGTAATTTAGGAGTAGTAGCAGTAGTAGTAGTAGTAGTAGTAGTAGTAGTAGTAGTAGTAGTAGTAGTAGCAATAGTAGTAGTAGTAGTAGTAGTAGTAGTAGTAGTAGTAGTAGTAGCAATAGTACCAGTAGTAGTAGTAGCAGTAGTAGTAGTAGTAGTAGTAGTAGTAGTAGTAGTAGTAGTAGTAGTAGTAGTAGTAGTAGTAGCAGTAGTAGTAGTAGTAGTAGTAGTAGTAGTAGTAGTAGTAGTAGTAGTAGTAGTAGTAGTTGTAATTTAGTAGTAGTAGCAGTAGTAATAGTAGTAGTAGCAGCAGCAATAGTAGTCAATCAATCAGATTTATTTATATAGCACATTTAACATGACACGTGTCAACCAAAGTGCTGTACAGAGGGTAGATACACATAGATACATATTGACAACAATCACACTCCGTTTTATGGGAGGGCACACAGGCAAACACATAGGAAAACAGGGCATGAGTCAGTGAACGGGAAAGGCTAGTAGGTAGAAGTGGGTTTTGAGCCTCGATTTGAAGGCATCTATCGAGGGGGCGAGGAGCCTAATGGAGGTGGGGATGCTGTTCCACAGTTCAGGGGCTGCGACAGCAAAGGCACGGCCCCCCCTGAGCTTGAGGTTAGACCTCCGGACTGTCAGGAGCCTCTGATCGGCTGACCTGAGGGACCTGGTGTTGGAATAGGGGGATAGGAGGTCTGAGATGTAGGAGGGGGGGTGACCATTAAGGGCTTTAAAAACAAATAGGAGAACCTTAAAATCTATCCTGTAGCGCAGTGGTTGCCAAACTGTGGTGCGCGCACCCCTTGTGGTGCGCGAGCGCCCTCTAGGTGGTGCGTGACATGAAAAGGCTTGGTAAAGGTGGTAAAAAATAAAAAATTTAATTACAATAAAATGTCATAAAAATCGTAGTCAACCTTTAGTATTATGGATATTAAACATGCTGGCAGAGTACATGCATCCATGTTGTCGTGAACATTTTAATTAAATAAAGAAATTCCCTATCCATAGTCGCCGTGGGAAGAGATCAAATAAAAAATTTAATCTGTGCACGGAGACCACAGATTGGGGGGTGCGTCAGCTAGGTCGGGAGGTGACAGGGGGTGCACGGCCAAAAAAGTTTGGGAACAGGGGTGATGTGGTCTCTCTTGCGGGTTCCGGTCAACAGTCTGGCAGCAGCGTTTTGTACCAGTTGTAAGCGGGACAGGGAAGACTGGTTAATGCCTATATAGAGGGAGTTGCAGTAGTCTAATCTAGATGAAATGAAGGCGTGGATGACTCTCTGAAGGTCTGCAGGGGAGAGAAGGGCTTTGAGTTTGGCAATGGTGCGTAGTTGGAAAAAACATGCCTTTACCACTGAGTTCACTTGTCTGTCGAATTTAAATTGTGGATCAAAAATGACACCTAGGTTCTTGACATAAGGCTTGACCCAGGTAGTTGTAGGGCTCGGGAGATAGAGCAGTCATCTGGCAATCCGGAGTTTCCCGGTTCGATTCCCGCTCCTCCCGGGCAGCGTGTCGATGTGTCCTTGAGCAAGACACTTAACCCCTAATTGCTCCCGATGAGCAGGTTGGCACCTTGCATGGTATAATACTAATAATAACAAGAAGAATGTTAATAATAATAATAATCTCCTGTCACCTGGTTCTGTGTCAGTCGTAGCAGACTGTCTCTCTCAGTGTGAAGTGCCTCTAGACTGCGGTAGATTGGTTCTCTCAGTGGTTTCAACACACTCTTACACAGAGCTGCTTCTACTATAGCCTCTACACACACACACACACACACACACACACACACACACACACACACACACACACACACACACACACACACACACACACACACACACACACACACACACACACACACACACACACACACACAGATACAATACATACAGTAAGGCTAAATGAGGGCATTGCAGTTGAAAGAGAACTTACTTTCACCCTTTCACTGCCACACTACAGAGGGTTAACCCTTTACTATCACACTACCGACGGCCACCTGCTGTTGTGTGGCAGTGAAAGGGTTAACCTTCTGTGTTTTGTCGCAGTGAAAGGGTTAACCGTTCGGTAGCGCGGCAGTGAAAGGGTTAATGAACTGTTACAATATCTGAACTGAACATCACTGTTCTGAAGCTCGGTCGGTCGGTCGGTCGGTCGGTCGGTCGGTCGGTCGGTCGTCAGTCAGTCAGTCACTGTCAGTCAGTCAGTCAGTCAGTCAGTCAGTCAGTCAGTCAGTCAGTAAGTCAGTCAGTCAGTCAGTCAGTCAGTCAGTCAGTCAGTCAGTCAGTCAGTCAGTCAGTTATTTAGTTGGTTACTGTAGTTGGTTAGTTGCAATAATACTTTATTATATGTCTTGCTGTGGTTCTGTTATGACCTGGAGGTCAGTACTCTGTAGCAGCTAGTCAATGTTAATTAGTTAGTTCTGATTCAGTTAGAGGTAATATTACCTAGTTTATCATGTGTATAATGTTAATTAGTTAGTTCTGGTTCAGTTAGAGGTAATATTACCATAGTTTATCATGTGTATAATGTTAATTAGTTAGTTCTGGTTCAGTTAGAGGTAATATTACCTAGTTTATCGTTGGTATATTGATGCTGTGGTTCCAGCATTGCCTGCAGCTCAGTACTCTGTAGTAAATAACTCTTCAGCTGCGTCATCATCTGTCTGATCTCCTGCAGGAGTGCGGTGCACGAGGAGTGGGCCGAGAGGGTCTCCAGGGTGAAGCTCCGATGTTCCTTCACCTGGAGAACAGAAGACCATGTGTTGAGATAAGAGACTCTGTATGGGATTGTTAGTAACTGTCCAACTGTACATATGACTGTTTACACTAGTAACTGTTTACCTGTGTAGACAATTGTCTCCATCAGTGATTGCCTTGGTGCATATATATCTGTCCCCACTGGAGGGCGCTCTGGGCGTAGCCACTCAGGTATTCTACCTTAGGACGACTATAAAAGAGATGGCGCCCTATCGTTCTCTCCTCCAACGTGTTGTACAACTACTGCTTATGTGTGAATAAAAGAAGCCAAGCCAGTTCAGGCACAAGATAGAAACCATGCCTCTTGACCACATTATTGCTGCCCTGAAGTGAGTTCTGTTAACAACCAGGTCAGAAGAATGAAAAACATCACGTCTCACAGATAGGGATGCGCCGATCCGACTTTTTCAGTCCCGATACCGATCCAATACCCATTGTTCAAAACTTTTTTTCAAAAAAGTTAAGAAAAAAAAAGAAAATTCCAAGTAAAAAAAAATATATTTAGTTTTTAAGAATTGTAAAGGATCACAAGTGTGTTTTTGATTGGTTGTAAACAAAGACTTGATTCAATTAATAAACTGTATGCCTCACTCAGGGACGTGCACAGGACTTTAGAGGGGCAGGTGCTCAAAGGCTGAAAAGGGCACTGGGCCTGTGTATGTTTTAACCGAGCGCACGTAGCGCACAAGCCCGGTTTTTAAGGGCCCTTTTCGGGCGGGGGGCCCCCTTTTTATGCTTTTTGGGGGGTTTTGGTGATCAAATATTGAATATTGAACTATAATAATCAGTGCAGGAGCTCACTTATCCTTGAAAGACACTTTTATCACTGACTTAAAAGGCCCATACATCTTCATAAATGTTCAGGGCGGAGGGAATAAGTGCTTACCCTACAGACCCCAAGTCTGTATATTCTGTATTATATCCGACAGGTCATTAGGACAGCAGACTCGGTTGGCACTGCTCAAAACTTACCTTTTTAAAATAGCTTTTAAATGAATTATTATCTTTATTTCATTGTCTTATTTTTCTTTATTTCTATACATTTTACTTAAATATTTGATTATAATTTGTATCATTGTTTTATGTAGTTTTTTTTATCATTTTATTTGTTCTTTTTTAATGTCAACATATTATTTAAATTATTCAAATGGACCTCAAACATGTTCCGTTGTGATGTCACAGTATGATGTCATAATCAAACATTCTAGAACATTTGTGATGTCACAGTATGATGTCATAATCAAACATTCTAGAACATTTGTGTATCTATTCAACAATTCTCTCTGAAGATCTCACTTGTTGTTTCCGGCTACTTGTCTGTAAGCTTGAATATATACTGTAGATACAATTTTTAAATCACCACATGGAAAAGGAAACAATGTCCTGTACAATCCTTAATGAACTGCGTCTGGAGGGAAGGTTCTGTGATGTGGTTATTAAAGTCAACAGCACTGAGTTTAATGCCCACAAGGCAATCCTGTGTTGCTGCAGCGACTATTTCAGGTACGTTTAGCTTGGTTCAGGTTATCTTGGTTCAGGTTAGCTTGGTTAGTAAACAGATACCATACTGTACTTCTACTGTAAACAGATACTATACTGTACTTCTACTGTAAAAATATACTATACTGTACTTCTACTGTAAAAAGATACTATACTTCTACTGTGCTAAGACCCTATACTTCTACAGTGAATATATATTAGTACACAGGATAGAATGTTGCTTACTGATCAGATATCTCTATACTCTGCATCCCACAGAACACTCTTCACTTGCTTGAGCGACTCAGAGAAAGCAGTCTACACTATCCCTGGGGTGTCCCCGGGTATGATGAAGCTCATCATAGAGTACGCCTACACACGCTTTGTGCCGGTGACAGCAGAGAACGTGAAAGAGCTTCTGGTGGCTGCAGACCAGCTTCTCGTCACTGGCATAGTAGGAGCGTGCTCTGACTTCCTAGAAGGCCAGCTGTCTCTGGAAAACTGTGTCGACATCTGGAGGTTTGCAGACATCTACTGCTGCCCTGACCTGAGGCGCAAGGCCTATCTCTTCATCGTGTGCCACTTTGAGGAGATGCTGCACGTCTCACAGGAGTTTGTGGAGCTGTCCCTGCAGCAACTGGTGGACATCATCGAGAGGGATGACCTGAACGTGAAGAGCGAGGAGACGGTGTTCGAGGCCATCCTCCGTTGGATCGACCACTCCCGTGAGGAGCGTAAAACACACATCCCTTTGCTGCTGCCCAAGGTAACTAATTGTATTACTGTGCATTACATTAAAACAACACTAGGTTCCCTAGTACAGTGGTTCTCAAACATTTGGGTCCAAACTGTTCCCTAGCAAGAGAAACCGTCTACAACCGATGTCTAAGTTGTACCCGCTGTCTGCTTGTCTCTTCCCAGGTTCGCATGGGCTTGATGAGGCCTGACTACTTCACGAGCAACGTCCAGAACAACCCTGTGGTGAGGGACAGCCAGGACTGCAGGCCCCTCATCCTCAGCGTCCTGAAACCCCCTGGCTCCGACAGGCTCCCAAACCCCCTGACCCGCCCACGCCTGCCCCAGGAGGTCCTATTGGCCATCGGAGGCTGGAGTGGCGGCATCCCGACCAATGGCATAGAGGCTTACGATATCCGAGCCGGTGGATGGATCGACGTGGGCGTTGAGGCAGAGAGTCCCCGGGCCTACCGCGGCACCGCTTATCTCCACGGTCTGGTCTACTGCGTCGGCGGCTTGGACGGCGTAGAGTATTTCAGCAGTGTGTGCAGGTTCAACCCTGTCACTCGCAGCTGGCTGCAGGCGGCTCCCATGCACTCACGCCGCAGTTACCTCAGCGTGGTCGTGTTGGACGGCTGTATCTACGCCATGGGAGGGTTCGACGGACACCAACTGAACACCGCCGAGCGCTACGAGCCTGAAACCAACCAGTGGACACTGATCTCACCCATGCTGGAGCACAGGTGCGGCGCAGGGGCAGCAGCCCTCCACAGCAAGGTTGGTATCATTCAGAATCAGAAATGTCTTCATCAAGTCAGCTGCACATACAAGGATTTTGTCTTGGTCCTTTGGTCCAGGGGTTCCCAAAGTCGGGGTCAACAGTGACCCAGGGGGGTCGCGAGCCGCCGCGGGGGGGGGGGGTTGCCAGATAATTAAAAAGAGGAGGAAGATGAGGATTAGGAGCAGGAGGAGGAGGAAGAGGAGGAAGAGGAGGATTAGGAGCAGGAGGAGGAGGAGGAAGAGGAGGATTAGGAGCAGGAGGAGGGGGAGGAAGAGGAGGAGCAGGAGGAGGAAGAGGAGGAGCAGGAGGAGGAAGAGGAGGATTAGGAGCAGGAGGAGGAGGATGATTAGGAGGAGGAGGAAGAGGAAGAGGAGGAAGAGTAGGAGGAGGGGGAGGAGGAGGGAGCAGGGGATCCATCTAAGAACCTTAAACATTTATTAGACCAAAAGAAATCCAAAGAAATTAATAAATTACTATCAGCCAAAGGTGGTGCATTTCTTTCTTCTAGTAATTCAGACAATATCGGTTTTTAGTTTGTGTAATGTAATTATGCAGTCAGGCCACTGAACTTAGAAGCAGGCCAGGCCAGTGTTTCTAGTTGCACCAGCACAATAGTTAGATAACCTAGGTGGGGAACAACCAGGAGATCACTGCAACTCACACAAGTTGGAGAACTATCTCTCTCTCTCTCTCTCTCTCTCTCTTGCTCTCACTCACACACAAAGGGAGCCGCATGTGATTGGTGGAGGCGGGACCCTTACAAAAAAACTGCTAATCATTGACACATGCTAGCCTGTAATAATCCCCCCCAGAAAAATCTACTTTGCATTTGATATATTGCAAATATATGCCATCACATACACTGGCATTTAAAGGGTTAGAATTATAAAATGAATATGTGGTGTTATGATCAGGGCTGAAGTTGAATAAAAGATTGTATTTTTTTCAACTACAAAAAACAGAAAATCCATAGAAATCTGTGTTGTTGCTAATCATACATATGCTAGCCTGTTTTTTAACAATAATTTGTGATGCCATCACAAACACTGGCATTTAAAGGGTACAAATAAAAAAATTCCTGCACCAGAATGCAGGAAATTAAGTCTTTGTAACAAAACATTTCCTGGTGGGGGACCCCCAGACCCCCTGCTTAAAAAGTGGCCTGACTGGGGCTATATTTTGCACTATATTTCCTGGCCTGAATGATTTTCCCAGTCCGGCCCTGGTTAAAAGCCTCCAATGCTTATTAGTGTGTGTGTGTTTGAACTAGAGCTGGGCATAGATAATTTTTTTTAATCTAGATTAATCTACCTGCAATCCTGGAATTAATCTAGATTAATCTAGATTAAAATGGCTCAAAAAAAAAAATCTGCCGAAGGTGTTCAAAATAGGTGTGTTCTACCCAAATAATGACCAGAGGAGGAGATTTATCCTCTCCTCTTCATCTGAGGAGTCACTAGCTGTTCTATCTCCTTGTTCAACAGCATGAACATGTCTCTTCTTTTTGTAATTTCCAGTGTTTCTTTTAAAACCAGATGTATCGTAATTTTCTGTGCCCTTCCTTTGATGCCATTAACATTGTTACACTGATATTGACAGCTCTCTCCAGTGTCAAATCACTCTCTGTCAGTAGTTTCTTCTGTGAACCTTCATTTCTTAATCCACAGACAAACCTGTCTCTCAATGTGTCTTTTAGTGAATCTCTAAATTCACAATGCTGCTGACTGGTTGCTCACACACAGACTGCTGCAGAAGCAGGTTTCTCAACAAATTCAGTGCAAGCTCAGTGTAACAGTTCCATGAATGAATGAATGAAAACGTTATTTAACAGATTGCAGAATGGGTACAATACAGTACGGCTCAATACATACAATTGTTAAGGGGATGCAGACCAGAGAAAGACGTTTGTCTTGTTTACATCAGGGTCCCCCATTTTCATTTATTTGCTCCACATTGTCATTAGCCCCTTTCGTGACTGTGATGCACTGAGTGAATCCACAGTCACTTGCTCCTCAATAGGAAACCAACCTAGATTTACCATGAAGGACTGGTTCTGGCCGAACCGTTCGTTATACAAGAATCACAGAGAAATTACAAAGGTACTCACAGTTGCATGAGGATTTCGGACAGAGATAAGGGATGGTGCGCATGCGCTAGCTGTGATCACCCAACGGCGGAAATAATGCCGTTTTGAGCAGTTTATAAAAATTATTTAAAATGTTTATTAGCAACGCAGAGCTTTCAAACCATCCCGTATCTCTGTCCGAAACCCTTGTGCAACTGTGAGCACCTTTGAAACGTCTCTGTGATTCTTGTATAACGAACGGTTCAGCCAGAACCAGTCCTTCAAGGTAAATCTAGGTTAGTTTCCTATTGAGGAGCAAGTGACTGTGGATTCACTCCGTGCATCACAGTCACGAAAGGGGCTACATTGTCATCAAACGGTCCAATATTTCCAATAACCCAAGCCATTTCTGTTGTAAACACTCACGATAGTCCAGTCGATCCTTCCTTTAGTGTGTAAAGTGGATTTCCTCCTCTTGTAGATGTTTCCCAGTGCCGCCCGTATGAACGTGAGCTAACATGCTAACTCGCTAACGTTAATAATCTAAACAAGGCTTGCAACGGACTTCTTTTTTCTTGCATTGCGCAGATTCAGACGTCCTCATCGCCGAATTGTGTTATATCCTGAGGACTTCTTAACCTCACCTGTATAACAATGATTACCGGACCACTACTTTAGTTTAACACATTATTCTGACTACAGCTCCGGTAGTGCAATCACTTCCTGGTACCACAGCTGGGAACTACGGCAAGTATTTAAGGACAATACAGACCCAACGTTGAGAAAAAGATTAACGGCGTCAATTATATTATCGCGCGACACTAGTCTCGCGATAACGCAGCACGTTAACGCCGTTAACGGCCCAGCTCTAGTTTGAACGTTTGCATGTTTCAACCATACATTTCCATTTATAAAAAAAAAATAAAAAAAATATTATAATTTCTTTTACCTCCTATAATAGTGGGGGTCGCGGCTCTCTGACACCGTTATTTGGGGGTCGCGGCCTGAAAAGTTTGGGAACCACTGCTTTGGTCCATCAACATTAACAGACAAGACAATTAAAGTACAATGAAATAAAATGGAATATATAAACTAAATTAGAATATTCTTTTTTATTACAGGTTTACATCTGTGGTGGCTTCAACAGGACGGGGTGGCTGCTCACAGCTGAGTGCTACAGCCCAGACACAGACCAGTGGACTCTGATCGCCCCTATGAGCATCATGCGTAGCGGACTGGGAGTCGCTGCGTACGGAGGACAAGTCTATGCGGTAGGTGCACACGGAGACAAATGCTTTATACTAGATATTTCTATAGATATGTATAATTTGACTTGCAATGCTGCTGTGATGCCCTCATTTCCCTAAGTGGATTAATACAGTGCCTGCCTGCCTGAGCCACACACTAAAACATTCCTCTCATGTGTCCTGTCCTCAGGTGGGAGGGTTTGATGGTGGAAACTACCTGCGTAGCGCGGAGGCCTACAGCCCCTTGACTGACTCCTGGCGCGCCCTGCCCGCCATGATCACCCCCCGCAGAAACTTTGGCATCGGGGTGCTGGACGACCTGCTCTTCGTGGTCGGAGGTTGCAATGGCTTCTTCAACCCCATCTCCAATGTGGAGCGCTACGACCAGAGCAGCGACAGGTGGACTGTAGCCGAGGACATGAAGATCCAGCGCAGTGGCCTAAGCTGCTGCATAATGCATGGCCTGCCTAACATGAGCCAGTACGCTGCTCCCCGTGGAGGAGGAGGAGGAGAGGAGGAGGAGGAGGAGGAAGGAGGAGAGGGAGGAGGAGGAGAAGGAGGAGAGGAGGAGGAGGATTAGGAGGAGGAGGATGAGGAGCAGGAGGAGGAGGAGGATTAGGAGGAGGAGGAGGATTAGGAGGAGGAGGAGGATTAGGAGGAGGAGCAGTAGCAGGAGGGGGATTAGGAGGAGGAGGAAGAGGAGGAGGAAGATTAGGAGGAGGAGGAAGAGGAGGATTAGGAGCAGGAGGAGGAGGAAGAGGAGGATTAGGAGCAGGAGGAGGAAGAGGAGGATTAGGAGCAGGATGAGGAAGAGGAGGATTAGGAGCAGGAGGAGGAAGAGGCGGATTAGGAGCAGGAGGAGGAGGAAGAGGAGGATTAGGAGCAGGAGGAGGAGGAAGAGGAGGATTAGGAGGAGGAGGATTAGGAGCAGGAGGAGGAGGAGGAAGAGGAGGAGGAGGATTAGGAGCAGGAGGAGGAGGAGGAGGATTAGGAGCAGGAGGAGGAGGAAGATGAGGATTAGGAGGAGGAGGAGGAGGAAGAGGAGGATTAGGAGCAGGAGGATGAGGAAGAGAAGGGTTAGGAGGAGGAGGAAGAGGAGGATTAGGAGCAGGAGGAGGAAGAGGAAGAGGAGGATTAGGAGGAGGAGGAAGAGGAGGATTAGGAGGAGGAAGAGGAGGATTAGGAGCAGGAGGAGGAGGAAGAGGAGGATTAGGAGCAGGAGGAGGAAGAGGAGGATTAGGAGCAGGGGGAGGAAGAGGAGGAAGAGGAGGAGCAGGAGGAGGAGGAAGAGGAGGATTAGGAGCAGGAGGAGGAGGAGGAGGAAGAGGAGGATTAGGAGCAGGAGGAGGAAGAGGAGGATTAGGAGCAGGAGGAGGAGGAGGAGGAAGAGGAGGAGGAAGATGAGGATTAGGAGCAGGAGGAGGAGGAAGAGGAGGAAGAGGAGGATTAGGAGCAGGAGGAGGAGGAGGAAGAGGAGGATTAGGAGCAGGAGGGGGAGGAAGAGGAGGAGCAGGAGGAGGAAGAGGAGGAGCAGGAGGAGGAAGAGGAGGATTAGGAGCAGGAGGAGGAGGATGATTAGGAGGAGGAGGAAGAGGAAGAGGAGGAAGAGTAGGAGGAGGGGGAGGAGGAGGGAGCAGGGGATCCATCTAAGAACCTTAAACATTTATTAGACCAAAAGAAATCCTAAGAAATTAATAAATTACTATCAGCCAAAGGTGGTGCATTTCTTTCTTCTAGTAATTCAGACAATATCGGTTTTTAGTTTGTGTAATGTAATGTAATATCTGTTATTAGTTTGTGTAATGTTATCTGTTTTTAGTTTGTGTAATGTAATGTAATATCTGTTTTTAGTTTGTGTAATGTAATGTAATATCTGTTTTTAGTTTGTGTAATGTGATGTAATATCAGTTTTTAGTTTGTGTAATGTAATGTAATATCTGTTTTTAGTTTGTTTAATGTAATGTAATATCTGTTTTTAGTTTGTGTAATGCACATAATATGGGAAAGGTTGAGCCTGTTAGGAATTGCACCCCCAACCCAAGCAGATTGCAGATCACTCTCTATATGGAGGTAAAAAAAGAAAATATGGTAAAAATAATTGGCATAAAAATAGCACTTTTTTATGAGGCACAAAAGGGCAGGTGCTTGTGCACCCGTTGGGCTCTATGTGTGCACGTGCCTGCTCGCTGTGCCCTTGAGCAAGGCACCTCAGTTTTAACCGCTCCAGTGTTAGCTGCTCAGGGGCCAGTAGTAGAGTGCCTGACCATAGTGTCTTTATACCTGTATCACTGGACATATAAATGCATATTAAATCAAATCAAATTGATTTGTAAAGCCCGAAATCACAAGTTAATGTCCCCATGGGCCGGACAAGTCTTCTTTAAACTATTCAAGAAGAAACATCCCAATAAATCAAGAACAAAAAACCCACCATGAAATCCAAAATAAATGTAAAATAAATAAATGCAACACTCCCAGACATACCCCAGCAAAGGTAAGGAAAAACCTATAGCAATAGGAAAAAAGCACCACAGGCGATGTGGAGGAGAGAAACCTTAGAAGGGCCGTTCAAGGGGGGATCTGCCTTCTTGGATGTCTGTGATAATAGTGTTGCTATGGATGGGTGGAGAATAAAACAGGCGAATAGTTGGTATGTATGTACATATACGTGTAATAAAACACAAATATGTGCATGCAATAGCAACTGGGGTACATAAGAACATTTTTGAAACATTTAAATATATTACAACTCTGTACATACATCTGATTAGCATTATACTCAGTAGAACAAATGTATATATCTTATACCCAGCTTAATCACTATATTAATATTACTATTGCACTTTACTGTTACATTTGCACTCGGGTTGGATGCCACACTTATTTTCATTGTACTTGTGCTGTATGATGACAATACATTTCAATTTAATCTAATCTAACTGGTACTATGACCTGAATGATGGTCCTAGAGGTCAGTGATTTGATGCTCTTTTGGTGTTTTGGCGATGGTTGCGTAAGAGAGTGCTGTCTTAACGTAAGAGAGTGCCGTCTTAACAGGTCGTGGGAAATCTCCCATATACTGTAGGCATTGGATTGGGTGGAGACCTGGTGACTATGAATGCCCTCGTATGCCCTGTGTATGGGGACATGTCACCCATATAGAAACACACAATCAATATCTGAGATGCAAATCAATAAATAACCTTCATAATAAATATAATATTTATATTGTAGTGGGTTCTATAGAGACACAATTCCCCATGGTATTGTTTTGATGTGTTGATGTGGCACTGTCACTTTAAGGAGATTGGTTTTGGGGTTGGGCTGAGAGGAGACGCCCTGTGTGGGGTTTCATTGATAAATGTTTGATTACTACAACCTGTCAGAAGCTAGCACGGCATAGTTCTGACAGCTGTCACTTGTGCTCAAATCAAATTTATTTATAGGGCCCGACAACACACGTTAATGTCCCCATGGGCCGTACAGGTCTTCTTTAAACAAGTCAAGAAGACAACATAGCAATAAGTCAAGAACAGAACAAGAACACCATAAGGTCCAAACATTTTTAGATGAATGCAAATAAATGAAAGAATGCAAGCACTCCCAGACATACCCCACGCGAAGGTAAGGAAAAACTCACTAAAACCTAACAATAGGGAAAAAAGCTCCACAGGCAGTGTGGAGGAGAGAAACAGACCCTACAGACCCCAAGAAGTGCTGTATATTCTGTATTGTTTAATATAAATGCATTTTTTATTCCAATCCCGATTTGTATTTGAGATTCCCAAATCCCATCGGACTTGACTTCTTCGTGTCCCTCAGTGAGTGTAGTACCAGCATTCAACTGTATGCGCCACAGCGGTTTCTATCATCATCATCATCATCACCACCCACGCTATGCATAAAATATATAGGTCCGCGGAGAGGCACACTGAGGAGGCCGTGCAAACTGCAATGGAATATGGGGCATCTCTCTCTTTACCTAATATTTTGATTCTATCCTGACATTTTTCAGTTGGAAGGGCAGTCTATAAGCATAACGAAAAAAAAATAATAATGTTTTTGTTGACAAAATGGCACTTTTTTATGAGGCTCAAAAGGGCAGGTGCTCAAGCACCCCTTGGGCTCTATGTGTGCACGTGCCTGGCCTCACTGTCACTGTGTGGAAGAGACTGGGATCATTCTTTTGTGCAAGCCAGGCTTGACTTAAAACATTACTTTCCTAATTTTGTGAAACTAAATGTAACAAATTAACACATAGATATAAATGTACTGAATTGTTATTTCTTATTTTATTTATTATTATAATATAAAAAATAAAAAAAATTATTTTAATCCGATTTATTTTTTTACCAATACCCGATCCATCTATTTTAGTGATATCGGCGGCCGATACCGATACCGATATTGGATCGGTGCATCCCTACTCACAGACCTGGGATCAGATGTGACCTCCTCCTCACCAGGTTACCGATGTAGCTCGCCGGGTCTCGGGTCAGCTCCACCAGCCTCTGGGTCAGCCGCCTCTCGTGGCTGATGAGTCCAGTGATCACGGTGGACAGGCGCTGACGGGCGCGGTCCAAGATCACCGTGGTGGGGGTCCTCTTCACCGCGGCTCCTCTGGAACTCCGACTAGCCTGTCCTCGACTGGAGAGAGGAGAGGAGAGGAGAAGGGAGGAGAGGGGAGGAGAGGAGAGGAGAGGAGAGGAGAGGAGAGAGGAGAGAGGAGAGGAGAGGAGAGGAGAGGAGAGGAGAGGGGAGGGGAGGGGAGGGGAGGGGAGGGGAGGAGAGGAGAGGAGAGGAGAGGAGAGGAGAGGAGAGGAGAGGAGAGGAGAGGAGGGGAGGGAGGGGATGGGAGAGGAGAAGAGAAGAGAAGAGAAGAGAGGAGAAGAGAAGAGAGGAGAGAGAGGAGAAGAGAGGAGAGTGGAGAGGGGAAAGGAGAGGAGAAGAGAGGAGAAGAGAGGAGAGGAGAGAGCAGAAGAGAAGAGAGAAGAGAGGGGAGAGGAGAGGAGAGAGATGAGAGGAGAGAGGATGAGAGTGGAGAGGAAAGAGGAGGAGAGGAAGAGTGGAGAGGAGAGAAGAGAGAAGGAGAGTAGAGAGGATAGGAGGATAGGAGGATAGGAGAGGAAGTATGGAGAGGGGAGATGAGAGGAGAAAAGAGAGAGATGAGAGAACAGACGAGAGGAAAGGAGAGAGAGAGGAGAGGAGAAGAGAAGAGCAGAGTAGAGGAGGGAGAACCATATTAAATGGCAGCAAAACTGAGGCCCTGCTCATCGGCTCCAAATCCACCCGCACCAAATCACAATTTGTGATGTCATAATCAAACATTCTAGAACATTTGTGATGTCACAGTATGATGTCATAATCAAACATTCTAGAACATTTGTGATGTCACAGTATGATGTCATAATCAAACAATTGTAGAACATGTGTATTCTATTCTCTCAGAAGATCTCAGATCTCAGAAGACAAGTGAAAATATCACTTGTTGTTTCCGGCTACTTGTCTGTAAGCTTGAATATATACTGTAGATACAATTTAAAAATCCCCACATGGAAAAGGAAACAATGTCCTGTACAATCCTTAATGAACTGCGTCTGGAGGGAAGGTTCTGTGATGTGGTTATTAAAGTCAACAGCACTGAGTTTAACGCCCACAAGGCAATCCTGTGTGGCTGCAGCGACTATTTCAGGTACGGTTATCTTGGTTCAGGTTATCTTGGTTCAGGTTAGCTTGGTTAGTAAACAAATACCATACTGTACTCCTACTGTAAACAGATACTATACTGTACTTCTACTGTAAACAGATACTATACTGTACTTCTACTGTAAAAAGATACTATACTGTACTTCTACTGTAAAAATATACTATACTTCTACTGTGCTAAGACCCTATACTTCTACAGTGAATATATATTAGTACACAGGATAGAATGTTGCTTACTGATCAGATATCTCTATACTCTGCATCCCACAGAACCCTCTTCACTCGCTTGAGCGACTCAGAGAAACCAGTCTACACTATCCCTGGGGTGTCCCCGGTATGATGAAGCTCATTATAGAGTACGCCTACACAAGCTTTGTGCCGGTGACAGCAGAGAACGTGAAAGAGCTTCTGGTGGCTGCAGACCAGCTTCTCGTCACTGGCATAGTAGGAGCGTGCTGTGACTTCCTAGAGGGCCAGCTGTCTCTGGAAAACTGTGTCGACATCTGGAGGTTTGCGGACATCTACTACTGCCCTGACCTGAGGCGCAAGGCCTATCTCTTCATCGTGTGCCACTTTGAGGAGATGCTGCGCGTCTCACAGGAGTTTGTGGAGCTGTCCCTGCAGCAACTGGTGGACATCATCGAGAGGGATGACCTGAACGTGAAGAGCGAGGAGACGGTGTTCGAGGCCATCCTCCGTTGGATCGACCACTCCCGTGAGGAGCGTAAAACACACATCCCTTTGCTTCTGCCCAAGGTAACTAATTGTATTACTGTGCATTACATTAAAACAACACTAGGTTCCCTAGTACAGTGGTTCTCAAACATTTGGGTCCAAACTGTTCCCTAGCAACAGAAACCGTCTACAACCGATGTCTAAGTTATACCCGCTGTCTGCTTGTCTCTTCCCAGGTTCGCATGGGTTTGATGAGGCCTGACTACTTCAGGAGCAACGTCAAGAACAACCCTGTGGTGAGGGACAGCCAGGACTGCAGGCCCCTCATCCTCAGTGTCCTGAACCCCCCTGGCTCCGACAGGCTCCCAAACCCCATGACCCGCCCACGCCTGCCCCAGGAGGTCCTATTGGCCATCGGAGGCTGGAGTGGCGGCATCCTGACCAATGGCATGGAGGCTTACGATATCCGAGCCGGTGGATGGATGGATGTGAGCGTTGAGGCGGAGAGTCCCCGGGCCGTCCACGGCACCGCTTATATCCACGGTCTGGTCTACTGCGTCGGCGGCCGGGATGGCTGGGAGCCTCTCAGCAGTGTGAGCAGGTTCAACCCCGTCACTCACAGCTGGCTGCAGGCGGCTCCCATGCACTCACGCCGCCGTGAGCTCAGCGTGGTCGCGTTGGACGGCTGTATCTACGCCATGGGAGGGTTCAACGGATATGTGCGACTGAACACCGCCGAGTGCTACGAGCCTGAAACCAACCAGTGGACACTGATCTCACCCATGCTGGAGCACAGGAGCACCGCAGGGGCAGCAGCCCTCCACGGCAAGGTTGGTATCATTCAGAATCAGAAATGTCTTCATCAAGTCAGCTGCACATACAAGGATTTTGTCTTGGTCCTTTGGTCCAGGGGTTCCCAAAGTCGGGGTCAACAGTGACCCAGGGGGGTTGCGAGCCGCCGCGGGGGGGTCGCCAGATGATTAAAAGAAAGAAAAAAATTCCTATATATATCTTTTTTTTTATGCAGTCAGGCCACTGAACTTAGAAGCAGGCCAGGCCAGTGTTTCTAGTTGCACCAGCGCAATAGTTAGATAACCTAGGTGGGGAACAACCAGGAGATCACTGCAACTCACACAAGTTGGAGAACTATCTCTCTCTCTCTCTCTCTTGCTCTCACACACACACAAAGGGAGCCGCATGTGATTGGTGGAGGCGGGACCCTTACAAAAAAACTGCTAATCATTGACACATATGCTAGCCTGTAATAACCCCCCCCAGAAAAATCTACTTTGCATTTGATATATTGCAAATATATATCATCACACACACTGGCATTTAAAAGGTTAGAATTATAAAATGAATATGTGGTGTTATGATCAGGGCTGAAGTTGAATAAAAGATTGTATTTTTTTCAATTACAAAAAAACAGAAAATCCATAGAAATCTGTGTTGTTGCTAATCATACATAATGCTAGCCTGTTTTTTAACAATAATTTGTGATGCCATCACAAACACTGGCATTTAAAGGGTACAAATAAAAAAAAGTCCTGCACCAGAATGCAGGAAATTAAGTCTTTGTAACAAAAAAAATCCTGGTGGGGGACCCCCAGACCCCCTGCTTAAAAGGTGGCCTGACTGGGGCTATATTTTGCACTATATTTCCTGGCCTGAATGATTTCCCCAGTCCGGCCCTGGTTAAAAGCCTCCAATGCTTATTAGTGTGTGTGTTTGAACGTTTGCATGTTTCAACCATACATTTCCATTTATATATAAAAAAAAAATATATATATATATTTTTTTACCTGCTATAATAGTGGGGGTTGCGGCTCTCTGACACCGTTATTTGGGGGTCGCGGCCTGAAAAGTTTGGGAACCCCTGCTTTGGTCCATCAACATTAACAGACAAGACAATTAAAGTACAATGAAATAAAATGGAATATATAAACTAAATTAGAATATTCTTTCTTATTACAGGTTTACATCTGTGGTGGCTTCAACGGGACGGAGATTCTGCTCACAGCTGAGTGCTACAGCCCAGACACCGACCAGTGGACTCTGATCGCCCCCATGAGCAGCAGGCGTGCCGCAGTGGGAGTCGCTGCGTACGGAGGACAAGTCTATGCGGTAGGTGCACACGGAGACAAATGCTTTATACTAGATATTTCTATAGATATGTATAATTTGACTTGCAATGCTGCTGTGATGCCCTCATTTCCCTAAGTGGATTAATACAGTGTCTGCCTGCCTGCCTGAGCCACA